>NC_077233.1:32912116-32962116 GCF_027887165.1 Monodelphis domestica | reverse complement strand
AGGAAGGAAGGAAGGAAGGGAGAGTGGTCAAATTCACAAAGCCCAAGGTAAGAATTCTTGCACTAGGAAGAGCCAAACTGGTGAAAAAGTTCTTGAAATGTTGAAAAATGACATGAAGATTGTAAACGTGGATAACTAGAGGGTTAGTGGGCCCTAGAAGGTGAAAGAAAAGGACGAGGGGTGGGTTAGGATAATGGATTAAACTCTGCAATCTGTTGCAACCCATTCATGCTTTGTCATCTTGTGTGACTCAGTGTTTCTCACTCAAAATGAAAAAGGAGGAAGTAGGGCTCTCATTCACCCATCACTGTCCCCAAATGTAGACCCCATACTTCTGGGGGTCCTTGCTACAGTCACAAAGCAATATGGGAAGCAAGAGACAGAGATACTGAGGGAACAGGGGACAATTTTCTCAAAGGAACCACCTCAAACTCACTTTTTTTTAGGGTGGGAACCCTTTGTCCAAGCTGGACCTCTCTACCAGGAAGGCACTCACTGTTTACTCTAGTCCTTAGCACAGTGCCTGGCACATAGTAGGCACTTAATGTTTAGTAAATATTTGACAGAAATATTTCTGACTTAGACAAAAGACTAGAGGTATTATAGTAGATATAGCTCATGGCTTGGGGTCAGTAAGAACTGAATTCAAATCCTGTCTCAGATGTTTTCCAGCTGTTTGATTCTGAGCAAATCACTTAACCTCTAAATGCCTCAGTTAATTCATCTGTAAAATGGGAGTAATAATAGTACCTACTGAGAGCAGTTAGATGGCTCGGTGGAGTGAGAGCTAGATCTGAAAACAGAGGGTCCTGCGTTCAAACCTGGCTTCAGACACTTCCTAGCTGTGTGACCCTGAGCAAGTCATTTAACCCCCATTGCCTAGCCCTTGCCACTCTTCTGTCTTGGAATCCATACACAGTTTTGATTCTAAAACAGAAGGTAAGGGTTTAAAAGAATAATGATGATAATGATAACGGCACCTACCTTTCAGGGTTATTGAGGGGATCAAATTAGTTCATTTATATAAAGTTTTGCAAACCTGAGGATGCTATCGAAATGTTAGCTGTTATCTTAGAAGCACTCTCTGCTTTAAGGCTCAGCTGAGAAGCCACTTCCTTCATGCTCTGGCTGTTAGTACACTCTCTGTTCAATTATTTTATACTCTCTTATCCACGCACAGGTGGCTTCTCTCCCCCAAAGGATGGAAGCTCCCCTGAAGGCAGGCTATTTTGCCTTTATCCCTGTGCACCCGAGTCCTGCACAGTGCCAGGCACATAGTAGATACTTACGTAATGTTTCAGGACCTGGAACTGAGGCTGAAGCCATGAACTCCGAGATTTCCAGAATGCATCAATAAACATGGCAGCCAGTGTGGATGGTATCTAGCTAACTAGCCACCTTTGGGCTCCTTGACACATTCGTATTGGCGCCATCTCAAATCCATGTGTTCAACTGAGTATTAAACTGGAGAAAATGAACCTTGTTTCATCTCCAAGATGACTTGGGAGTGAGTAATGTGGTGACACAGCCAGGAGTCAATAGCACTTGATCTCTCTGCACAGCTGTCAGCGACACTCAAAATATCTACTCCTACAGTCTTTCCATCACGTCTGCAAGGTGCTTCTCAAAAGGGAAATGTACCTTCCTGAAGGAGATCAAGCTGGCAGGTCAGACACAGGGAGGGAGGAAGGACAGAGGAGTGAGGATGCAAGATCAGCCAGTCAGTCAACTGATCAGCATTTATTAAGCCCTACTACGTTCCAGCACTATCCCTGGGAGAGATTCACATAAAGAAAACCAAAAAAGAGGTCCTGGTCCCCCCAGCTCACAACCTAACGAGTGACAAAAATTAGGAACAAACAAGATGAAGGTAAAATAAATTGGGGCCAGAAGTGACTGTGCCTGATTTGAGAAGACAGGAAATAATGGCCATAACAACAACTAGCTTTAGAAGGAGTTTGGAGGTTTATAAAGCACTTTATATATGTTATCTCTTCCATTTGATTTTCATAGTGACTCTATAGGTAGGTGCTTTTATTTTCTTCATTTTACCAATGAGGAAACTGAGGCTGAGAAAGGTTGAGTGAGTTGCCCCACGTTACACAGCTAAATACTTTTCTTCCTTTTTTAAACCCTCACTTTCCATCTTGGAATCAATACTGTGTTTTGGTTCCAAGGCAGAAGAGGGGTAAGGGCTAGGCAATGGGGGTTAAGTGACTTGCCCAGGGTCACACAGCTAGGAAGGAAGGGTCTGAAGCCAGGTTTGAACCCAGGATCTCCCATCTCTAGGCCTGGCTTTCAATCCACTGAGCTACCCAGCTTCCCCCCACTAAATAATTTTCTGGAACAAGATTTGAACACAGGTCTTCCTGACTCCAATATACTATCTACTGTCACAAAAAGAATTCAGAGAAAATAAACAGAAACAATACTTGGAAGAAATGCCATTTCTAAAGAAAAATCCATCTCTTTTTCTGTCATGTTTACTGAAAAGTCCTGGCTAATGGAGGCAGAGACTGAGTCTTTCTTTTGGGTTTCTCTGGGTATTTTACAATAGGCAGAAGGAAAGAAAACCACTAGTAGTTGTCTTATTTCTTGGAAATTTTAATTTTTTTACTCATTTAACTTTATTAATTTAATAAATTCACTTAGTAAATTTGAAAGAATTTCTGAAGTATGAATTGGGATATTCATATCACATCCCCCAGGAAATGCAAGGTGCTTGAGGGCAGGCACTGTTTTATTTTTGTCTTTTGGAGCCCCAGCACCTTATATAGCATAGGAACTTAATGAATGTTTACCCATTGATTTGATAAAAGGCACATTCTTGGATCAACTTTCTTTCACAAATGTGCCACCCTGGGGCAGCTAGGTGGATTGAGAGTCAGACCCAGAGACAGGAGGTCCTGGGTTCAAATCTGGTCTCAGACATTTCCTTGCTGTGTGAGCCTAAGCAAGTCACTTAACCCCCGTTGCCTAGCCCTTACCATTCTTCTGTCTTACATTGTATTGATTCCAAGACAGAAGGTAAGGGTTTAAAAAAAAAATGTGCCATCCTGTCTCCAAGGACAAAAGATGGCCTTGGGGATTGTAAAGATTAGAGTTAATATACAATAACTAGATATTACATTTTATAAAGTTTAGTAATAATAACTAAAGCAAAAGAACTGCCTGAATTCAGCCTGGTCATAGGTCAAAAAGAGAGCATGGGAGGAACATACATCCACTTAAATACCAATAATGTGACTGGCCAACAAGGAGACACAGGAGAGATTATAGGGAATTTTGGGAAATTCTAAGGACTTCTGGGGAATGAAGTCAAAGGTTCAAAATCTCCATTTATACAGGATCAAGCAGAGTTGTGTGTGAGACCAGTAATGGGAAAATGCTTCTCAAATGAGCAAGAAGTCTATCTGCCCAGACAAACACAGTAATTATATGAACACAACTACAAAAGCTAAGTACCTGTAAAAACATTAATTGCTCATGGGTAGGACGAGCTAACATAATAAAAATGACAATCCTACTGAAATGTATTGATTTATTCAGTGTCATACCTATCAAACTACCAAAAAACTATTTTATAGAATTGGAAAAAAATAACAAAATTCATCTGGAAGAATAAAAGATCAGGAATATGAAGGGAACTACTAATGAAGCAAAGTGTGAACAATGGTGGCCCAGCAGTATCGCATCTTAAACTGTACCATAAAGCAGTGATCATAAAAACAATCTAGTGCTGTCTAAGAGACAGAAAGATGGATTAATGGAATAGACTAGGGGTAAATAACCTCAGCAATCTTGTGTTTAATAATCCCAAAGATCCCAGCTTTGGGGATAAAAACCCACTATTTGACAAAAACTGCTGGGAAAATTGGAAAACAGTATGGCAAAAAAGTAGATTTAGAGTAATATCTCACACTCTACACCAAGATAAGGTAAAAATGGGTTGTTGCTCAGTCATTTCAGTCATTTCAGTCATTTCTCACTCTATGACTCTCTGAGTTTTCTTTTTTTTTTTCATTTTTAATAGTATTTTATTTGATCATTTCCATGCATTATTCATTAAAGACAAAGATCATTTTCTTTTCCTCCCTCCCACCCCCCGTAGCCGACGCGTGATTCCACTGAGTATCACATATGTTCTTGATTCTAACCCATTGCCATGTTGTTAGTATTTGCATTAGAGTGTTCGTTTAGAGTCTCTCCTCTGTCATGTCCCCTCAGCCATTGTAGTCAGGCAGTTGCTTTTCCTCGGTGTTTCTACTCCCTCAGTTTGTCCTCTGTCTCTGAGTTTTCTTGGCAAAGACACTGGAGTGGTTTACCAATTCCCTTTTTTTACAGATGAAGAAACTGAGGCAGTTAAGTGACTTTCCCAGGGTCACATAGCTATTAACTGTCTGAGGCCAGATTTGAACTCAGGGAGATGAATCTTCCTAACTTAGGACCCACTACTCTATCCAATTTGCCACCTAGCTACTACCATAAAGTGGAGTAAAAAAGACAATAGTCAAGGTAAGCCTAGGACTACTCAGAACCCAGTGCTTTTCAGTAAAGAGAATCAGATTAATGGCCAGTAACCCCCTGGGGAATCTTTCTAGCTTTCTCTACACAACCACCACCCTCTATGAGGCAGTCATCACTCCTACCCCCCCCCCCTTTTACAGCTCCCTTTTATGTGTTATTGTCTTCTCCTGTTAGCACATAAGCTCCTGGAGGATAAGGACTGCCCTACTTGCATTTGTATCTGCAGAAGTTTAGCGCAGAGTATGCACGTAGTAAATGCTTCAGCTAGCTAGCTAAATTTACTTTTTTATGTGTTCACATTCACGTAGTAACTCCCAGTGGAAGGTAAGGTGAACAAGGATGGAGCCTCATCTTCCTCTCTGCAATCCTCAGCAAACTTGATGGAATAAAGAAGTTACAGTTTCCTACAAAGTTCTTTTTGTGTGTTCCACTTTGCAGATGCCTTGGAAATACTCTTTTCCGGTATTTATGAATTTGGGAATTTTAAAAATGAAATTGAGAAATTAAAAATCTTTAGAATATTTGGAATTAGAGTTTTAAAAATATTTAGAAAAAGAAAAATATGTGTAGGTAAAATGACCTATGCATAAGGTTTCTTCTAGCTCTAGATCTTCAATCAGATAATCAATCCTCCCTTTAACAAGTCAACTCCAGCTGGAATGCTTTCGAATGGTTTGGCTTCGTCATACAAATCAGTGTCGAATGAAATAAATTGGACAAGACACAGAAGAACCTTAAAACTTATAATAGGTTTGTTTTGGTTTTTTGAAAAGCTTTCAAGTAATCTTGTCTAATCCCACATTATAACACCAGATTCAAACTCAGGTCTACTGACTCCAGTCTCGCCCCGTGTCCTTTCTGCTAATCATCTACACAAAATGTATGAAAGGAGTTACTAGGTAGGACTGCCTGTAATTAATTGCCTTAATGGTTTATTCCAATCATGGTACAGATATACACAACCTCAGCTCAGCTTTGAAGCAGACAAAGGCAACAGGTAGGAAACTTCCAGAAACTCGTTCAACAGCTTCTGATGGTCCACGTTGTTCAAATCAATGAACAGAAAAGCATTTGGAAAATGGCTAAATTGAATGCTGCCTACAGAAACAGAACTGAATATTACTGTACTATTAAAACCAATAAATAGGAATTCAGAGAAACCTGGAAAGACTTGTAGGAACTGAAACGGAACCAAAAGCCCTTTCTCTAGAGATTATTCTACTTGGTAAACCTGAAATGACTGAAGAAGAAAAAGATTGGGAGCAGCTAAGTGGTTCTGTAGGTTGAGAGAGGGGAAAACTTAGGCTCAAATTTGCCTTCAGACACTTCCTAGCCGTGTGACCCTGGGCAAGTCCCTTACCTAGCCCCTCTCCACTTCTCTCTCTTAGAGTTGATACTAAACTAGAAAGTAGGGATTTAAAAAAACAAACAACAACAACAACAAAGAATGGCTTGTGTACATACAACTCCAGAGAAAGAACTGATGTACAGAAACAAACAAGACATAGTTTTACATACAAACATATATCTTTTTATCAAATAATGCCTTCTCTATTACAGGGAGACAAGGGAGGGTGGAAGATATCTGGAAATTTTAACATCACAAACTAACAAATAAATAAGTAGATTTGTAAAAGGAAAGAAAAAGAGTAGCCATGAAGAAAAGGCAAGCAAGGAGATGTCATTCATAGTTCATTCATGGCCAATGAAGGAATTTGTTTTGCTCGACTCTACAAAAGTTCAAAGGTTTTACTTTTCCTTATTTTTTGAATGGGGATGAGAGTAGAGGAGGTGGGAGAGAAGAGAAAAAAAATAGATTTTTTTGTCATGAAAAATAAAATTTAACTTAAAATATATGAAGGAAAGTAAAACCTGCTACTCTTCTCTTGATAGAGGCAATGACTTGGGAGCAAACTGAAACATCTATTTTCTGGACAAGGCTCACATGAAAATGTGTTTTGTTTGATTGTACATCATTTGTTTTTGTTAACTGTTGTTGTTCAGTCATTTTTTCAGTAGTATCCAACTCTTCAAGATCCTATGTAGGGTTTTCTTAGCAGAGATGCAGGAGTGGTTTACCATTTCCTTCTCCAACTCATTTTACAAATGAGGAAACTGAGACAAATAGGGTTAAGTGACTTGACCAGGGTCACACAGTCAGAAAGTGTCTGAGGCCACATTTGAACTCAAGAAGATGAGTTTTCCTGACTCCAGGTCTTGAAATCCATCCAATACACTGCCCAAAGGTTTTCTGCTTTTTTCTTTTGTCCATTGATTTGTGTTCATTAGAGAGAAAAAAAAAAACAAGTAAAAATCATGCACTATTAGATTATAGAATGTTAAAAGGAATCATAGAATGCAGAATGGCTTCAAAAGTTACATTTTGAATTTTTGATGTATTTTAAAAGAAAAGCAAGCTTTACATGATGGAGAGCTGCAGATTCATGTGCAATCTCCATTTTCTGTTTTACTGATATAAATATAGATAAATAGCTATATGTGCTCATGTTAGTTTGTGCCCGTTAGCACCATTAAAAAATGAAAATAAAATGAATAAATGAAATTACCAAGACAACCCTGTCAGAAGGATGGAATTCCACCTCATTTAAGGAAATGGAAGCAAATCTTAATTTCCCATTAGCTTTAGTCACAGCAGCAGGCTATTTGGGGGTTAAAGAATTACCTTTGGGAAGAGAAAAAGAAACCTAATTACAATTAAGTAATTAGTGATTTCTACCTTCTTCTCAATTCTTCCTACATCCAGGACATTAGACATCGCCTAATCCTCAACTCAGTCGTTTAGAAGAGGAATGGCCCAAATGGTGCCTTCAAGCGGAGTCCATTTCCCCAAATTATTCCATGAGAGCAGCATGATTGAATGGGGAATGAGACCCAGTTGATTAAAAACATAATTGGCAGCTGATTTCTTAAGGGTAAGAAATATTTTTGAAAAAGGGGAAAGGATGAATTTCCAACTACTTAAGGACATTTGCAACAGAAATGTTGGACTTAAGAGTTAGGAAGACCTGCATCCAAAAACTGCTTCTGACACTTACCACCATATGACCTTGAACATGTCATTTACTTAGCCTCCTTTGAGCCTCAGTCTGCTCATCTGTAAAGTGGGGGCAAAAAATAGCACTTTCCTGTTACAGGTATTACAAGAACATATAAACAAAGTAATTTACAAATGCAAATGCTAAAACAAATGAAAAAAGTTAATAAGAGAATTCTATAGCACCATAAGGTTTGCAAAGGCTTTATAGGTTATTTTACATTTGATCCTAACAACAAGCCAATGAGATAGGTGCCATTATCATCCTCATTCTGCATATAAGGAAATTAAGGCAAATGGTGATTAAGTGACTTTCTTTTCTTTTTTTTTAAACCCTAACCACAGGTACCTGAAATCACAAATTGGTATCCATAAAATTCCCAAGGCAGAGAAGTCTCTAAGGTGGGCCATACTTTTTATGGAAAAGTTACAGAAATGGCAAATAAGATGATTACAAAAAACCTGGAAAGACTTCTATGAAGTGATGCAAAGTGAAGTGAGCAGAACCAGGAGAATACTGTACACAGTAGCAACAATAATGTATGATGATCAACTGTGAATGACTTAACTATTATCAACAAGGCAAGGATCCAGGTCAATGCCAAGGGTACCATGACAAAGAAGTCGCCATAAAAGGAACTGATGGAGTCTGGATGTGGACTGAAGCACGCCATTCTTCACTTTATTTCCTCCGTGAATTTTTCTCTAGTATAAGTAATATGAGTTTTGTTTCACAACATGACAAACAGGGAAGTTTGTATTATATGGTAATATGTGTACAATCTGTATATAAGCTTGCTTTCTTAGAGTGGGATAGGAGAGATGGGAGAAAAAAATTTAAGTTTATTAGATAGTTGCTGAATAGAAGGATTTTGAAAAAACATAGGGTTAATGATAATCATAAAAAAGAAAGAAAAGAACATTGAAGAATCATTTAAAAATAAATAGGAGAGCAAAAGAAAATTCAGAAGGGGACCCAGACAAACAAAGCAGTGTTGGAACTACAATGTTAAATTTGAAATGTATATATATACATATTTGAAATTGAAATATATATGTTTTATTTTTTAAAACTACTTAAAATGTTGATGGGAAGATCCAATAAGATAATGTATTTAAAATGCTTTATAAACATGACAGTATTAAAAGTAACTGAAAGTGTCTATTCTAAATACAAGCACAGAATGATCTATTTTACAGATGAGGAAACTGAGTCAGTGAGTGGTTGATTTGCCCAATCACTCAGCCAATAAGCATCTGAGACAAAATATGAACTCATCTTCCCAACTCCAAAGCCTAGTGTTCCAACCACTAAGCCAAAATCTAAGTCTAACCCAAAGAGGTAAATAGAGTCAGAAATACTCTGTCCTTTGGTCTTGTAATTCTCTCCATTGCTCTGATAACCACCAGGAGAATGCTGCCTCTCCAACTCCAAGGGCAGATTCTCCACAGTCAGGATCCATTATTGTGATGGCTCTGCTCCGTTCTGGGTACTTTCTCATGTATAGTGCTCCCCCTAATGCCCCCATTGAGCAACTCACACATGAAGGAGCTGGAGAGAAAGACAAGTAGCAACAAAAAAATTTAAATTGGCTATCCAGTTTGAATATAAAATTCCATGTGAATTTTCTTTTTTTTTAATCCTTTTAAAATGTGCCCCCTCCCCAAAAATGACAGTTATCAGAAAGCAAAAGAAGAAACTGTTCTTTTTTTTTAAAGACACTGAAACATTCGAGTTTGGGTCTTCAAAAAGCAGAGAAATGTGCATATCGGCATCTGGAGAATTCTGAATGGGTAAGAGGTCGAACCTGCGAACCCCAAAACATGTCACTGAAGGAATAAACAAGATTGCAGGCAGAGGGATAACTGGAGAAGACAAGGGCCCCCAAATCATACTATCATACCATAACCTGCAAACAAACACAGAATTTTTCCACATGTCAGAATTCCAAGAAGACTGTAAAAAGGGTGCATTTGTATGTGTTAAAGAATTAACCATTCTAAACTCGTTGATGTGTTCTGACCATGAGAAAACGGCCATCCAACCCGGAGCCCAGGGTGCTGACTCATTTCTTCCTTATGGGTGGCATAAGTTATATTTGTCTTTCAGATTTCATTCCTCTGAAGTGTGTTTAGACACGAACTGAAACCAGAGAAATAACAGCACAGCTCATCTTTAATGCATCTAAGTGTCTAAGAAAGGGACTTCCCAGCAGCCAAGTTAATAATGACCACTCTTTTTCTACTTCCAGAAAATTCCATATTTAAAAAATAATCATAAAAATCTGAGTTACAGACTCAAACAAAGTTCCAAACTAGCCCAGTAATTCTTAGTTTTTCAAGGGAAGAAAATCCAATTTTAGCTCTGGTTTTCTCTTTTCTGGTACTGATTGGGTTTGGAGGCATTTTGTTGCTCATTATCACTCGTCACTGGATAATAGTGTCAGAGATGGACAGAGAACCTCTTTAAAAAATAATTTCTATTATAGCATAGCTACCTAGTCCCCAACCAATCTTTGCTGAAAGACTTCCAGTTAAGAAGAAACTAGTCCCCTTGAGGCAGCCCAATTGACTATGGGATGGTGTTAATTATTAGAAGTTTTTCCTGACATGGATCCAAAATTTGTCTTTCTGAACCTTCTAACCACTGTTTTCACTTCTGCCCTCTGAGGCCATCTAGAACAAGTATAATCCCTCTTTATAAGTGGTAGCCCTTCGAATTCACTGAGATAACTATTGCATCTCCCCTAAGAAGAGATCTCATATCTAAAATATGTGGAGAACTTTCTCAAATGTATAAGAATATGAGCCATTTCCCCAAATAAAAAATAGTCACACATGAGGAAATCAAAGCTCATCAAAACAACTCTGAGATATTTCACACCTATGAATTGTCTAAAATGATAAAAGGGCAAAATGACAAATGTTAGAGGGGACATAAAATTAAAAAAAAAAAACAGGAACACTAATACACTGTTGGTGGAACTATAAACTGACCCAACCACTTTGGAAAGCAACCTGGAATTATACTCGAAAAGTTATAAAACTGTATATATGTTTTCACCCAGCAATACCACTGCTGGGTTTATTTGTTAAGGTGATCAGGGAAAATAGGGGGGAAACTCATATGTTCTACAATATTTATAGCAAATGCTCATTGTGGTGGCCAAGACCTGGAAATTGAAGAGATGCCCATCAACTAGTAAATAACTAAACAAGCTGTGGCCTATGATTATGATAGAATAGTACTGCACTATAAGAAATGACAACCAGATTAATTTTGGTTAAAGACAGAAGGACCTACATGAAACCATGAAGAGCAAAATATGCAGAACCAAGAGAGTATTATACGTAGTACAAGAAATATTGTTAGAAAAATGGTTTGTGTATGTCCACTTCCAGAAAAAGTAATAAATAGAAATAAGTTGATATGTACTTTTAAAAACTAGAGCATAAAATAATTAATATCTATCTTGCTATCTGTTAATTTATAACAGACCTTAATATAGGTGACCCTGGATAGGATTCAGGGATTCTGTGATCCTAGATGGAGGCAAGGTAATTATATCTTTATGACAATACAATTAGTTTCATTTGTGATCAAATGTATTTTATTTACACATTTAAAACATTATCTTGTGAATAGTTCCATAGGCTTGACAAGTCTGCCAGAAGGGTCCATGATACAAAAAAAGGGTTAGAATTCCTGAGTTATAGTAAAGATGTTGGATGGTTGTTATTGTTGTATTATCTGTGGATTCCTTGCTACGCCTCACTTCATCAGTACAGATCATCAGAGATGGCTGCATTACCCCCATAAAACTCTACCTAGCAGCCAACGAAATTCATCTTCTTGTTTATAATTCTGTAATTCATGATATGCAAATGGTTCCTGGACAGGTATTTAATTTTTGTTCAAAAGTGAAAAAACTTGTGCTTTAATCTGCATTCAGACTCCATCAGTTCTTTCTCTGGAGGAGGATAGCATTTTTCATCCTGAGTCCTTTGGACATGTCTTGGATCACTGTATTGCTGAGAACAGCAAAGTCATTCACAGTTGATCATAGTACATAGTACTTCTGTTACCTTGTGCCATGTTCTCCTGGATCTGCTCACTTTGCTTTGCATCAGTTCATGTAGTTCTTTCCAGATTTCTCTGAAACAATCCTGCTCATCATATCTTATAACAAAGTAACAAACCACAACCTGGCAAGTATTTTTATTTCCAGAAAAGAGAGGAAAAATAAACTACTGGCCATCACCAAAAGGGAAGACTATCCCTATGACTCGGTTCTATGAGATTCTTAATTCAAAATGCCTAGGATCCTAGGCTCGGGGATCTAAGGCTGGAAGGAACCTCAGGCATCTCCTTGTCTAACCACTTACCTCCCCTTTTACAGAGGATAAAAATGAAACCCATTGAGATTCAGTGTCTTGCTCAAGGTTACACAAGGAATACCAGGGGTAAAATGTATCCTCTGATTCCAAATCCAATTCTCTTTCTTTCATAACTCCCTTCCTCCTTCAACTCCCTAGTTGATATTAGAGGATCTGGCCCTTCAGTTCAATAGCCTCTATTTCCTACATCCATGCTCTCAAAATCACAGAATGCCATCATCAGAGGGAACATCAGAGGAGATGCTGGCCAGCTTGTGTTTGAATGACTCTTCTCCTGAAACTGCCCCAACTAGGAATGCAGCTTTTGTGGCAAGAACTTCAAGGAAGTCTCTTTTATCTATCCTGAGGCTAAGCACATTGGCTAACTCTCCTGCTTAGGCAGTTTTCCTTCAATCAAGCCTATATTTCCTCTTTAAAACTTCTGTCCATTGCTTTTCTGTAAGATAGCCCCTTCCTTCAAATATTTGAAGGCAATTATCAACAGGTTTTCCTATGAGTCTGAAAGATATCTGGGTATTGTGGATAAATGGAGCATCTACATGGTGCAGTAAATGAAGTACAGGGACTTGGAATCAGGTAGGCTCATCTTCCCAAGTTCAAATCCAGCCCTACCCACTTAATAGTTGTATGACCCTGAACAAGTCACTTAGCCCCATTTGCTTCAGTTTCTTCATCTGTAAAATGGCCTGGAGAAGGAAATGACAAACCACTCCAATCTGTATCTTTGCCAAGAAAACCCAAATGGGGTCATGAAGAGCTGGACAGGATTGAAAAAAGCTGAACAACAACAAAAAGTAGACAGATGAAAAGAATACTGGGCTTGGAGTCAGAAATATCTAGGTTCAATCCTGCCTCAAACACTTATTAGGTCTGAGAATCTGGGGTAGTCACTAAACCTCAACATGCCTTGGACAACTCCCTAGGACTTATCTACTAAGCCACACACAATTTGCAAACTGTTTTGACAGAGGGAGTTCCCACACCAGGAGTTCCCCTTATTGTCAGTATCTTAGATCCTTCCTGAATGCTCGAATCTAAAAATTAACAACACTTGCTTTGAAGATAAAGGAAACTAAAGAAATTATGTAACACAGAGAAAGGCAAATTCTGAAAACATGGGGTTCCTCTTTGAAAATTTGTTTCTTCTATGATTAGAGCTTTACATAACTGTAACATGAGGATGGTGATTTGAGACTCCCTTTGGCTGAGTAATCCCTAATTTACAGACCAAAACTGTCTCCTATAGTCAGTTACTAAGTCTCTATAGGCACTCTATTTCCAAATAGTCCACACAGCATTTCAGAGTATAATTATAGGCACCATCAATGGCACCACTTTTTAATCTGGTTCTAATGAAATCAACAAGAAATATTTCTGCACATAAATATATGTAATTAAAGATTTACTAAAATATGACTGCTTATCTGTGTAGGGAGTTTTCAATATATACACATACATAGATACAAAATGGAGAGTGCTGAAAATAAAAAGAGAGATTGCTCTGGAATCAAGACCTATTTCAAATTTCTTTCTGAAACCAACTGTGAGCAAGATACATTGACTTTCCAGGGTCTTAAACAACTCTCTGAGCTATAAATTGCAGAACAGTTGCTGAAGGAGGGCATTTCCATATGGAGAGTTCCTCACATCTATGAAATTAAAGGACTGAGGAAAAAGTAATAGACAGACAGAAAGACAGAAAGACAGATAGGTAGATAGATAGATAGATAGATAGATAGATAGATAGATAGATAGATAGATAGACAGACAGACACAGATGGATGGATGGATGGATGGGTGGATGGAGAGAGGGATGAATGGATAGATAGATGGATAGATAGATAGATAGATAGATAGATAGATAGACAGACAGACAGACAGACATAGATGGATGGATGGGTGGGTGGGTGGAGAGAGGGATGAATGGATGGATGAAGAGAGGGATGAGTGATAGATAGATAGATAGATAGATAGATAGATAGATAGATAGACAGACATAGATGGATGGATGGATGGGTGGGTGGATGGAGAGAGGGATGAATGGATGGATAGATAGATACATAGATACATAGATACAAAGATAGACATAGATGGATGGATGAATGGTGGATGGAGAGAAGGATGAATGGATAGATAGATAGATAGATAGATAGATAGATAGACAGACAGACACAGATGGATGGATGGATGGATGGGTGGATGGAGAGAGGGATGAGTGGATGGATGGATACATACATACATACATACATAGACAGACAGACAGACATAGATGGATGGATGAATGGGTGGATGGAGAGAGGGATGAATGGATAGATAGATAGATAGATAGATAGATAGACAGACAGACAGACATAGATAGATGGATGGGTGGGTGGGTGGGTGGAGAGAGGGCTGAATGGATGGATGAAGAGAGGGATGAGTGATGGATAGATAGATATATAGATAGATAGATAGACAGACATAGATGGATGGGTGGGTGGATGGAGAGAGGGATGAATGGATGGATAGATAAATACATAGATACATAGATACAAAGATAGACATAGATGGATGGATGAATGGTGGATGGAGAGAGGGATGAATGGATAGATAGATAGATAGATAGATAGATAGATAGATAGATAGATAGAGGCATACATACATTCACAGAAAGGCAGACATATACATAGAGGTTAGGGAAAAGAAATAAGAAAGAAGCAAGCAATATTTGGATTTTTAAATTATTATTAATGAAGAGTTAAACACAGAGCTCTTAATGTGGTTTTTAGTTCTATTTCCAAAGAAATTAACATCAATGCCATTACTTTCCTGTAAAGGCACAATGAGTCTTCCAGAAGCAATAAAATCAAATGAATTGGTCAAATCAGCCTCTTTGAAAGCTTCAGAGAAGTAAAGAAGTTTGGCTCTCATCCTATCCTATGTAGCAGAGATCCTCAATGGTGTAGTAGGAATAGAGCCAAATCAAAAGGTTGGCACATCAATAAAATCACATGGTTATGTGAATGCCGATAATGATGAATATTGAAAAGGTTTTACCCAAACAAAAAAACAAAAAAAAAACCCAGGAGACAGAAAAGAGTGTTGTTATTGTTCAGTTGTTTCGGTTATATGTCCCATTCTTCCCTTTTGGGTTTTCTTGACAAATATACTAAAGTGGTTTTCACTTCTTTCTCTGGTTCATTTCACAGATGAGGCTCTGAGGTAAAAAGCATTAAGTGACATAACCAAGGTCACTCAGCTAGAAAGTATCTGAAACCAGATTTGAACTCAAGAAGGTAAGTCTACCTGACTCTAGGCCTCACACTCTATTCAATGTGCCACTAAAACTTTTTTCTACGACAGAAAAAAAAATAATAAGGGAGTAAAATAAATACTGTATTTGGGGGAATAAGAAGAAAGAAGAAAGAAGATTAAAAACTCAGTAAACAACAGAAACACACCAAAAGAATGTAAAGATAAGAAAAATAAGGCTTGTTCAATGAGGTAGACAAAAAGAAACAAAGAATAACTCCACACAGTCATTTCTCAGTTATTTCCTCTTTCCAGCTATAAACAACTCCTTCCCCTCACCCCCTCACCCCAAGCTTCATCCTTCCTCCCTATCCAGCCTTTTATTTCCCCCTCTCTAAGTCCTGCAAAAACACTGAATTCTCTGACCAACTCTTCTGTACCAGAATCTCCACCCTCCACTCTCACTTCTTCCTGGACTATCTCTCTAGGAATGATCAACAGATCATTCCTGACCCCCCCCCCACCTCTATTTCCCAATATGTCACATTCCATAGTCTTACAATAGCCAAGAAGTCTTTCTACTCCCAAGTTATGGACTAAACATGAAAATGAAAGAATCTCCAGGTTTCACTTGTGAATTCAAAATTCAAATAATTTGCCAATTCAACTGGGATTTTCTTACGGGCATCAAAAACACTTTGAAAGTGTGTGTCACCTAGGGAAAGTACCATTTGTCTTTTCATATGTTATCTCTGACCTACAGCATGTAGACCAGAGATTGTTATAACTCTATATGTCACCACAGTTACCAACAAGATCAAACAGATAAACATGACCTTCTGGTACAGATGAAAACTATCAAATTACCTGAAGGGCTGGATGTTAGCCACGGAGGCTGTAGAAGAATAAAAAAAAACCACCCCACACTCTGACCTTGAACAATTAACACAACTATTTAGGCATAATGCTTCTATCGCCCACTTTCCAAGTTTATTAGTAAAATGCAGAGTAAGTTGGCTTGGCACCAAATGGGAAAAGTGGAAGAACTTGACAATATTTCCTCCAAGGCTTCTCAATGACTTTCTCAATAGGTGGGCTCTCTCTCTATGAGGCACTCCCATAATGTCTGCCTCCACATTCTGTCTTCCATGAGATCCTACAATCACAGATTGAGACATGGAATGAACCACAGACACCATCTTGATATGGTAAAAATTTAGCACAATGTGCTTCCCTGAAATGAGCTTGATATTTCTTTGCAAGCTGAATACATAATTGCCTCCAAACAATGGAATCAAAGTTTTTCCATTTCAATTCAATTCAATAGGCATTTTCTATGAGCCTGATAGAGCCAAAAACTGCGTTAGGCACTAGAAACATGCTCAAAGACAAAATACGAGACACTTCTGCCTTCATGGAGATACAGTCTGTAAAGTAAATACAAAATATATGCAAAGTAAATGCAAAGCAATTTCAGGGGTTGGGATTAATAACTAGGGGAATCAGGAAAGCATCTTATCTGAAGTAGCACTTGTGTTGAGCCCAGGAGAGCAAAGGGTTCCAAGACACAGAGATGAAGAGTAAGAGCATTCAGACATGAGAAACTGCTGGTGCAAAGGGACAGAGGTAGAAAAATGGGATGGGCTTGCCAGAGCTTTGTCTTCTGTGTCATAGTTTCAAAAACTTTAATGTCACCAAACTTATTTGTCAGGAGGGTATATTTGAGAGGGACTGGTAGTGATGCAAAGAGAGACAGAAACAGACAGTTAAAAGAGAAAGAGAAACACATATAGAGACAGAGACAGGGAAAGAGATAAAGAGAGGGAGAGAGGGAGGGAGAGGGAGAGGAATAAGGAGGGAGAGATATTGGGGAAGGAAAAAAGGAGGAGGGAGAAAGAAAGAAAGAAGAAAGAAAGAAAGAAAGAAAGAAAGAAAGAAAGAAAGAAAGAAAGAAAGAAAGAAAGAAAGAAAGAAAGAAAGAAAAGAAAGAAAGAAAGAAAGAAAGAAAGAAAGAAAGAAAGAAAGAAAGAAAGAAAGAAAGAAAGAAAAGAAAGAAAGAAAGAAGAGAAAGAAAGAAAGAAAGAAGAAGGAAGGAAGGAAGGAAGGAAGGAAGGAAGGAAGGAAGGAAGGAAGGAAGGAAGGAAGGAAGGAAGGAAGGAAGGAAGGAAGGAAGGAAGGAAGGAAGGAAGGAAGGAAGGAAGGAAGGAAGGAAGGAAGGAAGGAAGGAAGGAAGGAAGGAAGCCAAAGGACTCTCTCTGATATGAGAACTCAAGAAACCCTTTAGTGGTGGTCAGAAAGAAAACCCCTTCATTTTGCAAATATAGAAAGGTTTCATAATTTGCCCAAGGGCACAGAGCTGACTAGTTGAGGATCTAGCTAAAACCCCGGTCTTCTAACCCCTTGGCACAGAGTCCTTTTCACCACAAAATGGGAGTCCAGTTAAAGGACACACTCACACCCACACAGGGCTGTTCACATAAGTTCACACACAAATAAAACTGTAATAAGTAAGAAAGAAATATTAGATGGTTTTCTTCCATGTCAGAAATGGAGAATTTGGAATTTTTAGTCAAATATTACATGGTTTCCAAGCCAGCTTAAACCAGATCATGAGAGCTGCTGGTTAAACTTTTCATGTGAGCATTTCCACCTAGGAAATTGGCAAATACTAAAATTGGGACTTGGTTTATTGTTTTGTTGATTGTCTGTTCTTAAGGATGTGATGGAGGAAAGGTTAATAATTCAGATGAAACTTAAAAGTATACACACGTACACTCTTTTTGTCCTGAAGAGCCTGTTGTTAAAAATGTTTATCAGCACACCTTCATCTTTCACAGTTCAAAGGAGACTTAATGGTCAGCAAAAATCCTACTGCATGATAGCATTTTCATTTTGTTCTCCCAGGCTAAAAGTTCTGCTGGCTTCACGAAAAGCCAATTTTTCTTTCTCTCATGGTTTACTCTGAGTGTGGATGGTACATATTACCGTGCATACAGATTCTCTTATATATATATATATATATATATATATATATATATATATTTGTATTCAACTCTTTGTGACCCTATTTGGGGTTTTCTTGGCAAAGGCACTGGAATGATTTGCCATTTCTCTCTCCAGTTCATTTTACCGTTGAGGAAACTGAGGTAAAGAGAGTTAAGTGACTTGCTGGGGTCACCCAGCTCTGTGAAGCCAGATTTAAACTCAGGAAGATGAGTCTTCCTGATTTCAGGCCTGGCCTGTATTCACTGTGCCACCTCGCTGCCCATTCCCTGTTCCAAAATAAATAGTCCTTTCAGTTTAAACATGATCTTCACGTTACAAAGAGCATTTACTGAACATCCACAGTGTAATCATAAATAGAGCTGGTTTCAGAATCGGGAATAACAACAACAACAATAACAGACACTCCCAAATTTAGTCATCAGATTTTCACTCTGCTAACAATCTTCACGTATTTCTGTTTTTAAACAAAATTTCCCTCAAGGAGTAAAAAACTTCTCTCTAAAAGTACGATCTATAGTTTCGCCAAACTTGCCCTAAAGATTTATTGTGCAAACTTTACTTGCTGTCGTGCTATTGTGATATCTAACACATTTACTCCTGCAACTTCAATTTGGGGTGATATTTTCTCAGTATTTTCAAAATATTTGCATATAGTTTTGCTTGTTGCCTAAGCAACAGATGTGGCCATAGCTACAGGCCTGTCAGTCACATGCTTTGTTTCATTACTTTCCTGATCAAATGGTGTTTGTCAACACTCCAGACTGCTGCTCGGTCAAATGGCATTCAATGCTCTGTAAGCTGGAAAACCTTTTTTAAGGGAACCTCTTTGGCCATGGCAAATCCACTGCTGTCTACCCTAGTCAGCTAGAGCCCCTATTTCCCTCAATTCCCTTTTCACCAAGGGATTTCCATTACGCAGAGACATTTGCGACAAGCAGACAGTTTTCAAGAAGGATCACAACAAAATCAGTGCCTCGGAAAAGGCAAAAACAGCCTAGACTCATTGACCGGAGTTGAAGCTCTCGCCATTTGAAATTCTGCCCGAGTTACTTCAGAGGAAGGGCTGCCAGAGGTACTAAAACGAAGGAAGCCGAACTAATGGCTATTTTACCACTGGGAGTTCCCTTTCCTCCAGATGCGGGGCTTCATCAGGAGGGGTCATGACAAGACAGGAGAGCTTCACTGGGGAAAAGGCCATTGCCAAGGGAAAACATCGTCGGGCCAGAAGGAGAAAATGGCAACCTGAGTGTATTTAAGACACAATGAGAAGCATCGTGGTGGAATGGAAGTAGAACAAACCTTAAAAGCAGAGGACTTGGCTTCAAAGTCTGCCTCTGTGACCTTGGACAAGTCACTTGGCCCCCAAAGTCTGTTTCCTCATCTTTGGAGTGAGGAGGGTCAACTTGGAATCTGGGGACCCCAAGTTTGGTCAACTTGAAAGTAGGAGACCTCAAGTTGGTCCCTGTTCCCCCAAGAATTCACCTGGAGAAAGGTCTTGGACTCACCATAGACCTTGAAGTACTCTGGCAACAGTATCCCTCTCCTGATTAAAGACTTGGTTTTTCTGACTATTATTTAATGGTTCTGGGATTTTTCCAAGTTAACAGGAGATTGGACTAGATGACCTTCCTCCAGCTCTAAATCCAAATCAATCCTCCCAACCCTTGTGTCCCCTCACCCACCCAGCAACCCTGCCTTGTAATTATGGTTTTTCTTAACTTCAGCAGAAAGTAGGCTGCATTTGGAGTCAGAGGGTCTTGGTTCGAATCTTGATTAGCTAGCTATGTAAGGCTGGAGTGACCAAGTCTTTTGCCCTCCTGGTACTCATCTGTAAAATGAATAGGTTGTATTAAAAGACCCTACAGTCCCTTCCAGCTTTAAATCTGAGATTTAAAGCTACAGACAATATTTTTAAGAAACTAAGAGAGGTGTGATTAGCACAACAGCCAGCAAGGATGATGTTTGGATCAAATGGGGGAAGGAGGTTCAGGAAGGGGGAGACTTAGACATTTTGTGCACAGTTAGAGGAGTCAGTAGAGAGGGAGCACTTGAAGATAAGAGGGGAGTTACCTGCTAAGGGCAGGGATGGGATCAAGGGTGCATATAGTGGGGTTGGCTGTGCCAAAGAGAAGAGTGTGAGATGGGGGGAAAAGGATATAAAGGGGGAAATGACAGAACGGTATGAGATGGCCCAAAGATGAGAAGCCCTGAGTTCAACTCTGGCCTCAGACACTTATTAACTATGTGACCCTGGGCAAGTCACTTGACCCCCATTGCCTAGCCCTGACCACTCTTCTGCCTTGGAACCAATACATAGTATAGATTCAAAAAAGGAAGGTAAAAGTTAAAAAAAAAAAAGAAAGAAGAATGATGGGAGATGAGAAGGGTGGAGGGGGAGCTCTCTCTCCTGGATGTAAGGGAGTGATGCGTGGTGGCAAAAACAGTAAGATTTGCCAACTGATTGGATAAGCGGGGTAAGAAAGAATGTGAAGGGCAGGCAAACACCAAAGTTATAAAACTAAAGACTAGAAAGGTGGGGCTTTCGACAGCGCAATCGGAAAAAGGGGGTCAGGGATAGGAACAAATTTGACTTGAAGTATGATGCATTTGAACTATCTCTAGGACATCTAGCTTTAAATAGGAAACTGGCAGCTGATTACATGGGACTGACTTTGAGGAGAGTGACTGGGGCTAGAATTAGAGATCAGGAAATCATCAGAAGAAAAATGACAATTATGCCAATGGGAAGTGATGAGGTTATCAAGCTAGAACAGGTAAAAAATGGGGAGCAAGGGAGCCTGGGAACACACCCACATTTGGAGCACATATGGGGATAAAGCCTAAATAAATGAGGTTGGGGAGGAGTGGGTAGATCAGTGGAACGAGACCCAAGAGAGTAGGGTCCTGGAA
This sequence comes from Monodelphis domestica, assembly GCF_027887165.1. Classification (NCBI taxonomy): domain Eukaryota; kingdom Metazoa; phylum Chordata; class Mammalia; order Didelphimorphia; family Didelphidae; genus Monodelphis; species Monodelphis domestica. The sequence goes on along the minus strand of NC_077233.1, from coordinate 32,940,989 downwards.
GTCTAGAAAAACAAGAATATCCACCAGAAGAGCCTGGTCAACATTGCCACGTGCAGCTGATAATTGAAGGGGCCTGAGGACTGAAAAATACACCATCGGATTCACTTTTTCCATGTTTATTCAGCATATTGTTACATATGTATGTGGTCTCCCTCATTTAGAATAGAAGCTTCTTGGGGAGTAGAGATGGTTCCCCTCATTACCTTTGTACCCACAGCTTCTAGCATTTGTAATCCCTACCCAAGCACTCAGTGCATGCTGAAACAATGCTTGCTTGAAATCTTTTTCACTTTCTTTCTTCATATTTTTGTTCAAATTTCCTTCCACAAAAGGATTAATATGGGAAAATGTTGTACATGAGAGCACCTATAAAATCTATAGGCGACTGCTTACCATTTTGAGGAGGAGAGAAGGACAGAATTCGAGATTCAAAATTCTTTTTCAAATGTTGGAAACTGTTTTCACATGTCATTGGGGGGAAATTTAGTTTAATTTAAAAATAAAATAAATAAATAAATGCTTGATTGCTTGAATTAATCTCTGGGAACTTGCAAGAGCCGTTTCAGTCAAGTATTTGTGACTATATATTTAATTCTGTAAAAATGGAGATTTGAACCCCAGACTTCAATTCCCAGAAGTCCTTGGTTGTTCCCAGAATTCCCTAAAATCTCACCTGAGGTCCTCACCTGGGCTGAGAACAAAATGTATTTATTAATATATATATATATATATATATATATATGTATAAATGTATTTGTATTTAAACTGATTGTACCCCCTAATTGGTCTCTCTCTCTGCTTCCGCTTCTAAGCACATGCGGCTCTCTACCTAGCAGGCAAGATGTAGAGTAAGTGGTTGTGAATGGGCTCTGTGCCTAGGCATGTGCTTTCTTATCTGTATTTTCTTTTTTCTTTTTGTTTTTAAACCCTTCCTTCCATCTTAGAGTCAATACTGTGTATTGGCTCCAAGGCAGAAGAGTGGTAAGGGCTAGGCAATGGGGGTCAAGTGACTTGCCCAGGGTCACACAGCTGGGGAGTGTCTGAGGCCAGATTTGAACCTACGACCTCCCATATCTAGGCCTGTCTCTCAATCCACTGAGCTACCCAGATGCCCCCTTCTTTATTTCTTAATCTTTAATAAACCTCATAAAATCTAATACTTTTAGTAGAGAAACTAATTTTAACTCTACAATACATATGTTATCTAGAGATGCACATATATGATATTTTTTTTTTGGAAAATTCTTTTATGAAGCCTTAAGATGCTGTCCATAACATAATGAACATCTACCAAGGCTTAGTTTCAATTCAACAGTTTGATTTAAAAACAAAAATACAGAAATTATTTTGAGTGATGCTAAATGCTAAAACATTTTATTTTATAGTTTGCAAAATACATTTCTCATAAACTGTCCATCCCATCAAAGGAATCTGTATTTACAGATGTAAAGAATAAATAAGCGAAGGCTTCCATGTGTGTGTACCACATATATGTGGGTCTCTATATTGTACATGCATGTGTATGTCTATTTTATTAGAGGTGGGGTCTGGATTTAATTGACGTAGGAAACTAACAGGAGGAAATTACGTCTAGCAATGCATATCAGCAACTGTCATCTAATTTATTATTTTAGAGAACTAAGCCCTACGGGTTTATGTTGTTACCCACCATCACAAAGTCGTTGCTATATGTCAGAGAAGGGATATGAATCCAAGTCACCCTAGTTCCGAGGTCATCTCTCCACTCACTATGCAGCACTGCCCTTAAAGTAGATACCAGAGCCAGCTAAGTGGCTCAGCGGAGAGAGAACCACTTCTGGAGACAAGAGGTCCTGGGTTCAAATTTGGCCTAACTGTGTGATCCTAAGCATATCACTAACCCACATTGTCTAGTTCTTCTGCCTTAGAAAGGATTCTTAATACCATTTCTAAGACAGAAGGTAAGGTAAAGGTTTAAAAAAAAAAAAGCAAATACTAGTCAATTGGTACAAGCTTAATGTTTGAAATCTCATACATATTTTTACCTTGTTTATAACACATGCTCAATGAATGTGGATTTATTAATCACTTATTCAATGCCAAAAAACTGTGGTAAGTTCTTGAGATCGTTAAAAAAGATAATTTTAAAAGATTAAAAGCTCTGCCCTCTAGGAGAATAGATTCTAATAAAGGAGAACATTTATTTGTTCATAAATAGGTACAGGCAAAATATACATCAAACCAGTGGAAAGTAACCAAGTCTATTAATTAGGCAGGAATATAATTTTATGGGAAATGTGGCCATCAAAGGCCTTCTAGCTCTAACACTTTCTCTCCACAAAAATAACATGCTATGGCAAAGATTCTGGAAATGCAGAGATTCCAAGAGAGGTGCTAAGTCCACAGGGTAGGATTTCTTTTATCAAGTCAGACAGAACTCTCCTCCTCTCGTACTTGCAAAGTAGATTAGGGAATTAAAGGAAGCAATGCCATTCCCCTCCCCACCGCAACATGTCCCCTTAAAAGCAGAGAGAACAACCAAGGAGAGACCAGATTCTACATGCTGTTCCTGGTTTTGCCAGCAAGGGCTGCTGCTGGCCCACTGAACTGATCCAAGCAGCCAAGGGTGACGAGGAGGAAGCAAAGTGTCCCCAGAATTGGGATGCTCACTGAGAATCAGGCAGCTTTGGCTAATGGAGAGCTAAACAAGGAGCTATGGATGATGGAATGGACCAAAGTTAGCCCTTATAAATAAATAGTGAGCTACATCCCACCCCACTCCTCTGAGAGTATAAATAGAAGCTTCTTGAAGGCAGCAGACTCTTCTGTCCAGTCCCTAGAGCTGGTAGAGAGTGGACACCATTTCAGTGCTCCCTGGACTAAGTTAGGGTCGTCCATCCAAGCAAAGATGTGCTTAACTAGGCAATTGATGAAGGTCACCCTGTTATGGCACCATTAAGAAGCATCTGAGGAAGAGTTTTCTTTGACAGTAGAGAAGTGTGGAAGCAGAGAACAGCAGAATTTAATTACATAAGTCTCATTGGCAGAATGTTTTCAGCATTACCCTCCTCACACAGAACTACAAATGTAACTCCTGCTCAGGTACTCATCTTCCTGAGTTCAAATCTGGCTTCAGACACTAGCTGGGTGACCCTGGGCAATTCACTTAACCCTGTTTGCCTCAGTTTCCTCATCTATAAAGTGAGCTGAAGAAGGAAACTGTAAAGCACTCAGGCATCCTTGCCAAGAAAACCCCAAATGGTGTCACCAAGAATGGGACAGGTCTGAAAAATGGCTAAACAACAACAAACTCAACTACTGATTACCTCTACTCAATGCACAAAATTTTATTTGCCAAGTCCATTTGTCCAAATGAATCAGAGCTATAGGAGTGACTCAATCCTCAACAACTCTATAAGAGTAGGCGCTATTCTTTTCCCCATTTTACAGATGAGGAAACGGAACTTAAGTGACTTGCCCAGGATTACACAACTAGTAACTCTCTAAGGCAGGATTCAAACTTGGGTCTTCCTGACTTTGGAACCAACATTCTATCCACTGTGCCATCCAGTTACTTCAACATATAAGCATATTTAAGGGTTTTGTTTTCTCCTCCATTCTCAATATGTAACATGTTGACGCCCAATAACGAAGAAACTATTTTTCACAGTGTTTTTCCATTGAAGAAATGAAGAACTATATGAAATTACCTTTGTGTTTAATTCTTTAGGCTAAGGAGTAAGAAAAAATAAGTCTATTTTATCTGGGTCCATATTGCTTCTTAGTGGGTAGTCATGATTTCCATACATATAGGCAAAGAATTCTTAGTAACTTGCAATCATGACCTACTTGCTGACCTTAACACATGGCAGCCAATCTCCCATTTCCATGCCTTTGCACTGGTCATATACGCCATACCTGGAATGCTCACCTTCCTCACTTTTGCCTCTTGGAATCCCTGGCTTCCTTCAAGACTCAGATCAAATGCCACCCTCTGCAGGATGCCTTTCCCAGACTCCCCATCCACTAGTGTTTTCCCTTCATTTAGATTCTGTATGTATCTTGTACATACCTAATTTTATAAATGTTGTAAAAAGAAAATTTTAAGGACTTGAGTCATGCTGTTTTGATCCACAAGCAAACAAAAGTTTAATGTCAAGGCATTAAGTCATATTGCAAAAACTCAGATTTAGATTTCTTCACACCTTTCCTACTAAATTAGAAAGTTAAATTTACTTTTTTTCCAACTCAAGGCAAAAAAAGGTATGGAAGGAGAAAACACTGCCAAGAGTAGAGCTTCTGCTAGCCATGCTCAGTCTCCCATTATATTGTGAACTCTCTGAAGAAACAGACTGTTTGGGTCTTTCTCTGGATCCCCAGATCTAAACCCAATGGTTGGCACATAGTAGGTGTTTAAGAAATAGTTATTGAGAGCATTAATAATGGCCTTACTGTGGGACAAAATGCATTTATTTTATTTCTCACTCTTTTTTCAGAAGACTGGATTTGAAGCCTTTTGTACATATACAAACATTTTTTTACATAGAAACTTGGAAAATATGATGCTTTCAAGCTTGTTAAAAAACTCAGCTTACTACCTTATTTGAGGTACCATATTGGTAAAACTTACTAAGAAACATATATTTATCTTTTCCAGCATACGATGTTCATGGAACCACCTCCAGCCAATTAAAAAGAAAAACAACTCTGAGTTCTGCTCACAGTGGTCACTGAGCTTTTTACAGGCTCAAAGCTTGGATAACAGTTTAGACAGTGTTTCACAATTCTCCCTAGGGTCTGGCAACTTCCAGCACATTTCCTTTGGTTACAAACCAACTTTGGATGCATCAGAAAACATGTACATTTCAAAGCCGGGATCCCAGATCCTAGAACATTAGGGCAGTAAGGGGCTGTACAGAGCATCTCAGTTCAAACTTTTTAGTTTACAGGTACAGAACTGAAGCCCATTAAGCCAATTGGAATTCATCTAAATCTTAAGTAGCAGAACTGTGAGTCCACCCCAAGTGCTCATTTTACAAATAAAGAAACTAAGAATCAATGAAGTTAACTTGATTTGCCTTGCGTCCCAAAGACAGTAAGTATGGTAGCCAAGACTAACCCTCAACACATGTTCTTTCTCCAATACACAAGCCATGCCATCTTCCATTAACTCTGTCAATTCACAAGAGTTCTACATGTTTCTGAATACTATTCAGCTCTAAGAGCTCTGGGAAAAGTTGACTTAAACTATATTCCCTTAAACCAGTGGGTGCCAATTACAGAAGAAAAAATATTTCATTGTCAGGAAAAAGGATAGAAAAACAGCCAAGAAGGAAAGCAAAAGGAGTTCAAATTCATGAGACATTAAATTAAAGCTGGAAGGGACTCGAGACATCATTCCATTTGGCCTGACTTACAAAGAGGGAGCAAATGGAGTAAAGGTAAGACATTTCTAAAAATCCACCCAGGTTACTTCCTAATCCCTACTCCTTTCCCTCACCCCAAGGCTTTGGGGCTAGGGCAATCTAGTGCAATATCTAAAACATGTAGCCACTCCAGAGTGGAGCCCAAACCAGATTAAAATAACTGGGAAATATTTAACAAAAATAAAAAGGCAACAGAATATAAATAAAAAGCATATGGGGTTTTCTAAGTCAATATGTGGCCCACAGGGATCCTTACATGTTATACTGACCCTTGTTTCTATTTGAGTTGGACATCACTGACCTAAAGGGTCCCCAATCTGAGTTCATTAAGAATAAAGATTGATTGAGTCAGTGATGAGGAAAACCAGCTGAAAACCTACTAGAGCTGGACGTTCTGGGAGAGTTTGGATAAGGAGCCTCCAGCCATTGGTCCAAGTAAGGAATGCCAGAGCTGTCCATTGTACAGATGAAAGAGGTTGAGTGAGAAGGACCATACCATGGGGAAAGATTAGAATGGGTAAAGGAAGGAGGAACTTTAAAGGGGAGGATCACTCTCAAAAACTCCCTAAATGGGGTCGCAAGAAGAAAGTAATAAAAGAGAGATAATCTACTCCAGAAATATCAAACTCAAATGCAAATGGATGGAATTATAGAAAACTACAAATTAACATTTTCTAAGTTCTACTATATTTTTATTTATTTTGTTAAACATTATAATCCGATTTAAAGGCACTCCCTGGCAGTCATCCAGCTTCCAGTTTGATACCTCTAATCTACTAGAAGGATAGAGAACAAACTTTGTAAAGAAGTCACAGGATCATAGATTTAGAGCTGAAAGCAATAATCAGGTTTAACTACCTTATTTTAAAAAATAAAGAAACTGAGGCAGAGAGAGGTTAAGTGATTTGCCTCAGGGGTCACACAGCTGGATTTGAACTCAGGTCTTCATGACCCAAAATTCTGCTTTCTATCCATTACCTCATGAGCATGGAAGCCAGAATTTGAATCTCGATCTTCTGTCTCCAATTTGCAACCTTTTCAGTTAAATCAAGCTCTGCCGGAGTTTAGAGCTTTTACATAAGAATTCTTTGGCAATCTGCTGTCCAACTAACTAGACTTTGCCAACACTGCCAGATTCACAACTGAAAAAAAAATAAGAAAATCTTCCACATTTGCTTACTTTTACTATTATTAAAGGCTTTACAAAGCTTTTCAATACTTTGCATATATTATATTTGTACATATATAAGCTATTAAAGCTTAAACCTGCATGGAAACACCCTGTATATTATCTAACTTGAGCCCAGAATCACTACCCTGAGGTTGGAAAGTCAGTAATATTGACCCCAATTTAGAATTCCTCCTGTGGAGGAGCTAACATTGATGGGGAGGGAGACACAGAATAAGATAACACGGAGAAAGATAAAAATAATACAAAATATTTACAAAGTAAATACAACATCAATAAGCAAGGGGGTCAGAAGAGACTTCCTATAGGAGGTGATTCTTCAGTTGGACCTTGAAGGAAACTAGGAGTTTTACAATGTGGAGGTGAGGATGGAGGTTGTGGGGGACAATCTGCAAGAGAATGGAGATAAAAGACAAAATCGTTCCATATGGGTAAGAGCAGAAGGCTAGCCTGGCTGGAATGAAGAGTGTATGGCGAGTGCTGTATGCTAAACCTCGATGGTAGGTTCTCCAGACTGTGGAACTCTTTAAATGTAACACAGAGAATCCTAGAGAATTAATTGAAAAGCCAGTTGAAATTATTAATAACTTTAGCAGAATTGCAGGATACAAAATAAACTCACATAAATCACCATTTCTATCTATGACCAATAAAGTTCAATGGCAAGAGACAGAAGGAGAAATTCCATTTAAAATCACTCTAAACAATATAAAATAGCTGGGAATCTACTTACCAAGACAAACACAGGAATTATATGAACACCATTACAAAACAATTTTCACACAAAGTCAGAACTAAACAACTGGAAAAATATTAATTGCTCATGGATAGGCCAAGCTAATGTAAAAAGGATATTTCTACCCAAATTAATTTACTTATTCAGTGCCATATCTATCAAACTACCAAAAAATTATTTTATAAAACTAGAAAAAAGAATAATAAAATTCATCTGGAAAAGCAAAAGGTCAAGAATATCATAATGGAAAAAAAAATGGGAAGGAAGGAGGCCTAGCAGTCCCAGATCTCACACTGTGCTAGAAAGCAACAATCATCATCATACTCTGGTACTGGCTAAGAAATACAATGGCAGAACAATGGAGTAGATTAGATACACAATATACAGGGATAAATGGATATAGCAATCTAGTGTTTGATGAATCCAGAGATCCTAGTTTGGGGGATAAGAACTCACTTTTTAACAAAAACTGGTGGGAAAATTGGAAAACAATAAGGCAAGAGCTAGGTATAGACCAATATCTCATACCCTATACCAAGATAAGGCCAAAATGGGTATGTGATTTAGATATAAAGAGTGATATAAATAAATTAGGGGAGTATAGAACAGTTTACCTGGCAGATCTATGAAGAAAGGGAAGAATTTATGACCAAACATGAGATAGAGTACATTATTAGATGTAAAATGGCTAATTTTTAGTATATTAAGTTAAAAACCAATGTGACCAAGTTAGAAGGGAAACAACAAATGGGGGTGGAGGGAAGGAATTTTATGACAAATTTCTCTGATAAAGGTTTAATTTATCAAATTTAGAGAGAACCTAATTAAATTTATAAGAATGCAAGCTATTCCCCAATTGACAAATGGTCAAAAGATATGAACGAGCAATTTTCAAATGAAGAAATCAAAGCTATCAATAATTATGTGAAAAAATGTTCCAAATTACTCTTGATCAGAGAAATGCCAAATTAAAACAAAGCTAAGGAACCACCTCACACCTAGCAGATTGGCTACTATGACAGTAAAGGAAAGTGATAAATGTTGGAGGGAATGGGGCAAAATTGGGACATTAATGCATTGTTGGTGGAGCTGTGAACTGATCCAACCATTCTGGAGGGCAATTTGGGACTATGCCCAAAGGACTACATAACTGTGGATACCCTTTGATCCTGGGACTGATTACAAAGAGACCTTAAAAAAGGGGAAAGGGTCTACTTGTACAACAATATTTATCTCAGCTCTTTTTGTGGTAGCAAAGAATTGGACATTGATGGGGTACCCATCAACAGGGAAATGGCTGAACAAATTGTGATATATGTGGGTAATTATTGGAAAACCACTGTGCTATAAGAAATGATGAGCAGGATGATTTCAGAAAAAGCTAGAAAGATCTACATGAACTGATGCATAGCAAAATAAGCAGAACTGGGAGAACATTGTACACAGTAAAAACAATGTTGTACCATGATCAACTGTGAAAGGCTCAGCTACCCTCAGCAATATGATGATCTGGGACAATTCTGAAGGATTAATGACAAAGAATGCTATCAACCTCCAGAGAAAGAACTCTTGGAGTCAGATATAGATCAAAGCATACTATCTTTCACATTGGTTTATTTATGGTTTTATTTGGAGGGTGGTTTTATATGAGTATTGTCTTACTACAATGCCCAAAATAGAAGTATGGTTTACATGAATATATGTATATATATATATACACAATCCAGATCAAAATGCTTACCATCTCCAAGAGAGGGGAGGGAAGTGGGGAGGGAGACAATTTGGATCTTAAAATGTCAGAAAATGTATGTGGAAAATTATTACATGTAAATGGAAAAATAAAATATTTTTTAATTAAAAAAAACACTAAAAAATAAATAACTTACACAGAAGAATTCACATTTATTATAGAGGAAAGAGGGAGTCATTGTGATTTCTTGAGTTGGGAAGTGTTGTGATCAAACTTGAATTTTAGGAATATCACTGACAATTGTGTGGAGGGTGACCTGGAGAGGAGAGAGACTAAAAACAGGAAAACTAATCAGGAGGCTTCTGTAATAGTGCAGGTGAAGGGGCAACTAGGTGGATCAGTGAATAGAAAGCAAGGTCAGGAGACAGAAAGTCCTAAGTTCAAATGGAGCTTCATATCCTTCCTAGCTGTGTGACCCTGGACAAGTCACTTAAACCTCTTTGTCTAATCCATACTGTTCTTCTGCCTTGGAACCAAAACAAGTATTGATTCTAAAAGGGAAGGGAAGGGTTAAAAAAATTTTAGTGTAGGTGAATAATGTTGGGGACATGAACAAGGTAAAGTAGCCATATAAATACAAAGAAGGAGACACAAGAGATATGACAGGAGAATTGACAAAACTTGGCAACTTACCATATATGACAGGCAAGAAAGAATGAATGAGGTTGCAAATCTGGACCAGAGAAAGGCTGAATTTTTGTTGATTTTTAAAAATATGTGAACTTACTTTATTTTTTTAACCCTCACCTTCCATCTTAGAATCAATATGGTGTATCGGTTCCAAGGCAAAAGAACAATAAGGACTAGGCAATGGGGGTCAAGTGACTTGCCCAGGGTCATACAGCTGGGAAGTGTCTGAGGCCATATTTGAACCCAGGATCTCTCATCCCTAGGCCTGGCTCTCAAACCACTGAGCCAACTAGCTGCCCCCATGAAACTTTTCAATAGGACCTTCTCCCAATAGGATCATAGATTTGGAGCCAGAGGGGCATCAGCCTGAACTGAAAGTTAGGAAGGGGGTTGGGAGGCCAGAACAATGACTTTTCTTTTGAACATTTGAAGGAGATGCTTCCGGAGGTCCAGTAGGTAGGCAGTTGATGATGAGAAACTGAAGCTTAGGAGAGAGACAAGGATTAGACCTGAAAGTTCTGGGCATAGAGATGAGAGATGATAGCTGAATTCATGGGGGCTGATGAGATCACCAACAAAGGGATTCCAGAGAGAAGAAAAGATGGCCCAGGACAGAGCCCCAGGGTACACCTACACACAGAGGGCAGGATAGAGATGATTCAGCCCAGGAGAGCAGACAAGGAACAGCCAGCCAGGAAGAACCAAAGGAATGCAGTGTCACAGAAACTCAGAGGAAAAAGACTATCCAGGGGAACACAATGATCAACAGTGTCAAATGCTTCAGACAGGTCAAGGAAGAGAACTGAGAAAGATCAATAGATGTGGCCATTCAAAGGTCACTGGGAACCTTGGGGAGAGTGGCTGCAGTTTAGTAATAAATCTAAAGCCAGACGATAAAGAATGAGAATTGGAGATAGACTCTTTTTATTATTTATGGCAGTTTTTTTCTATGAAAGGGAAGGGAAATACAGACTCTCCTGAAGAGACTGTAGGGCCACTTGAAGGGTTTTTTGGGTAGGTTTTATGGGGGGTTGTTTTTTGAAAGAATGAGGAAGACAGGCGTGTTCAAAGGCAGCAAGGAAGAAACCAGTAGATAGGGAGAGAATGAAGATTAGAGATAGAGAGAAAGGCTGAATGTGCGGGAGAGCTGCCAGGAAATGAGAGGGGTCTGGTTCAAGGGCATCAGTGAGGGTGGTGGCTTTGGTGAGGAAGGCTAGCTCATCATCAGATACTCCAGCTGAGGAGACAAGGGGGGATGATATGAGAGGAGAAGAGAGTCCCTAGCAAATGACCTCAATTTTTTCAGCAAAGCATGGGCTGAGGTCCTCTGGGATAGGGGGGAGGATGCTATGGGAGTTCTAGTGAGAAAGGAAGAGGTTTGAACATAGGAAGTAAATAGTCAATCAGAAGGGTAAATAGATGCCCTCGCTCCAGTGGGAGTCCAGCTGAGATAAGATAACAGATTGGCAGTGAGCTCAGTCAGGGTGGTTGTGGGACTTCCTTTAACACCACTCAGCAGCCCAAGTATAGGAGAGAAGGCAGATGGTGAGGGCACCCCTAGGGTTGGGGAGAAGTCTAGGGTGGAGAGAAAAGGCTCAAATGCAAAGGAAGATGCATAGTTGAGTTGCTCAAGATGATGGGGTCAAGACTGGAAAGAGAGTGGGGGCAGTTAGGTGGCTCAGTGGCTAGAGAGCCACGCCCTCTAGGAGGTCCTGAGTTCCAGTCTGGCCTCAGATCCTTCCTAGCTTTATGATCCTGGGCAAGTCACTTAACCCCCATGGTGAGCCCTTGCTGCACTTCTGCCTTGGAACCAATATGCAATATTGATTATAAGATGGAAGGCAAAGGTTTGTTTTTTAAAAAATGCTTCTAGCATTTTGGATGTTTAATTTCATTGTTAGACATAAGTATTAAAAAAAAAAAGACTGGAACAAGAAGAGAATGAAGGCAGAGCTGATGATGGCCTGGGAGAGTAGTTGCAGGATGGAGGAATTGGAGGACAGGTGAAGAAGTAGGATTCGAATGGTCCTCAAAGGATGAGGCATAGTCAGAGAGAGGGTACAGCCTATGTTAGATCAAAGAGGAAGGAGGTATGTATTCCTCTCTTATAAGATAAAGAACAAGTGGGAGAAAGAGGAAGTAACCATGATCATCAAACACTAGGCATTCTAGGCCCCAAATCTTCCTTTTAGACCATAATAGATTGACTTACCAAAATGTTTTTAATTTCTTTTTTAAATTTAATTATATTTAATTGTTTTTATTTTTAAATATCTTTTTTTAATATGCAAAATTAATCCCTGAAGCATGGTGTGAGTGGGGAAAGATAAGCCATGAAATAGGTCTTGTCTAACTTTAAACTCCTCTTCCCCACTGCTGACAAAGCAAGTATCTATTGAACATCTACTACATATGGGCACTGGGCTAAATGCTGGCACTCAACTGGCTAGGTAAGGGCTAGGCAATGGGGGCTCAGTGGCTTCATTCTTTGTGTGCGTGAAGTTATCTGAGGAGCACAGAGCTATTCGAAGAGGTAAGGTGGGTGCCCAGGGAGTTTTGAGGAGACAGTCTACAACTCAGGAACATGGGGTTCTAAGCTCAGTAGACTGTGCTGCCTTTCACAGTAAAAAAAGATCATGTACAAATCTGGTCTCAGATACTTCCTAGCTATGTGACCTTGGGCAAGTCACAACCCCCATTGCCTAGCCCTTACCTCTCTTATGCCTTGAAACCAAAACTGTGTATCCATTCTAAGATGGAAGATAAGAGTTAAAATAAAAAAAGATAATGTGGATTTGATTACTGAATCCATGAGAAAGAGGTGGAAAAGGGGTAGGATGGGTGTAATAAATGAGCTTAGTCAGAGCAGGTGTTAACAATTTCTTTTTTACCTTCTCTCTAAAATAGGATCAAAATGGTTCTTCCCTTTGCCTCTGTATCCCTAGAGCTAGCACAGAGTTTTGCATGTGAGGGTGCTTAATATAAGATCCTTAATAGACTGAGTAGGACTAACTCTCCTGGAATCTTCCATAATGGCAGATTCCTTCCCCCTCCCCCCAATCTTACTGGGTCACTAACTATCAGATAACCAATAATTCTGAGTGTCCAGCCCATGTGATGCCCCATCACCCAGCTCCCAAACTTCAACAACTACCCTGGGCTCAGTCCAACTTTTAAAACCCCTTTCAGAGGGGAAGAGTGGAAGGATCCCCAGGATAGAGGGCACCAGGACAGAATAAACAGAAAAACAAAGAAAATGAGGAGAAAGAAGCTTCCAGCTTTAGCTTATTATTGTTGCTAAGTAGGCGCAAAGCTCTTTTGGTTCTCTTCTTTTGGAGGGATGCAAAAGTGCTTTCTCCCAGAGAGCCCCACCATGGAGCCCTGGAATCGCCAAAGTGCTCTGCCCTGATCCCCTGGGAAGCCACACTCCTTCCTTCCACTTTGCCCTAAAGATAAGGAATTCCCAAATGGGGAACAGCCTCCTCTGAGCTAAAGAATAGAGCCTTCATCAGCACCAAACTTTGCAACCCACTGCTAGAGCATTTCCTTAACTTTGCGTTATTTGGCCCAGACCAGAGATTTCCTCTATATAAGAAACTATCAGAGAGAAATGCCTAGAAACGCACCGGTGCCTACCAACACCGATTCTGCAAGCTCTACTCTGAGCGGGCTGTCTGGGGCACTGGGAGGGTCAATAACTCAGTCATAAATAAGTCAGCCAATGTGGTGTGTGTGTCTGTATGTCTGTGTCTGTGTCTACATATTTGCATATATGTACATTTACATGTATGTGTATCCTATGTGCAGTGTACATTGATCTATGTATGTGTGTGTGTGTATTATGTGTGTGTGCTTGTGTATATGCCCATGTATATGTTTGTGGGGAGGCAGCCAGGTAGCACAGAAGATAGAGCACCAAGCCTGCAGCTAGGAAGCGCTGAGTTCAAATTTGATCTCAGCCACTTACTAGCTGTGTGACTCTGGGCAAGTCAACTTCACCTCTAGTTGCCTTAATCTACTGGAGAAGGAAATAGCAAACCATTCCAGTATTTTTGCCCAGAAAAATCCCATGAACAGTGTTGGTGTGCGAAGGTCCATGGAGTCAGAAGAGTCAGACATGACTGAACAATAACATGTGTGTTTATGTGCATATGTTATTTGTATATATGCATGTAATTATATGTATGCTTCTGTGTGTATTTTGGGGAGGCAGCTAGGTAGGTGGTTCAGGGGAGAGTGTGCTGAGTCTGGAGCCAAAAAACACTGACTTTACATCCAGCCTCAGACACTTTCTAGCTGGGTGACCCTGGGCAAGTCACTTAATTTCTGTTTGCCTTAATCCAGTGGAGAAAGAAATGGCAAACCACTCCAATAGCTTTGCCCAGGAAATCTCCTGGCCACTACTGTTATGCTATGGTCTGTCCATGAGGTCATGAGAGTCAGACATGATGGAACAATAACAACAACAATATGTTTGTGTATATATGTCCATATTTTATTACATGTATGTGCTTTTTTGTGTTTGTGTATGTATGCTTGCATAGTTTGAATATATGTATATATACACATGTATGTATGTGTATCCTTTATCTGTATAGATTATATCATGTGTGTGTCTGTGAATTGTGCTCATACAGATGCAGAGATCATGTGTCTATGCATATACACAATTCCTACATGGGGACACACACCTACGTACATGTACACACAGATAGGAATTGAGAAGGGAGCTCAGGGATATCTGAATCTGAGGACAGTTCTCTTACCGATATTACTTCTCTTTTTCTTATTATTTTGTTTGTGGGGGTTCAGAACCCTTATATTCATTATAATCTACAGCCTGGAGATACTTTCCTATGACAAGAGAACTGAGGCAGCGTGGCACAGTGCAGAGAGCAGAGGCTTTGGAGTAAGGGGACCAGGATTGGAATCCCAGCCCTATTCCTTCCTCCCTGTACGACTCTGGACAAGTCACTAACTGCAGTGGCCCTCAGTTCTGTCTGTAGAATCAGGGGATTGGACTCTTCAAAGTTTTCCTCCAGCTCAGCTCCAAGTCTTCGATCCTATGACCTAGTTGGCTAGAACGGTTCGGGGAATAATTACGACATTCTCCTAATATCTGAGAAAGAGCTCAAAATGATTCATCAACAACTCCAGAGGGTCCAAAAAGAAGCAAATCAACAATAACAAAGGCAGGAACCCTCTGGAAAGCTTTCCAAAGCCTCCCAATCAATTCTGGGATTTATAGGTGGAAGGAAGGAGGAGCCCCGTTGTTGATGAAGCGCATTGATTACAACACTCGCTGGCAAAGGAAGCCAGGGCTCATCCTGAGAAAAGGAAGAAAGAACAAACATATTGTTCTCTCCTGGAAACTTTCCTGGGGAGGAAAATCCTGGGCATTAAAAACATTTTCCCAAGGGCTCCTTTTATGGAAATTACAAAGGGGAAAAAAGGAAGAAACAGTGAGATCTTGCAGAAATTAGCAAAGGAAGGTCCTAGACTGACAATCACCACCAAATCGAAATCATTCAAATCAACTAGAGAATACTTTTCCCCAAATATATTTGTATTTGGGTCCTTTGAAGATCACAAACTGAATGAATACCTGCTTTTGCCACTCATCGACTCTTAGACATGCCACATCTAATCTCTCATCATTTAAAGGGGTCATTTAAAGGCTTTTTTACAATCTTACAAATAAATAGAATTCGCCATTCTGCCATTCCTTACCTAGAAAAGCGATCCACTCAAAAAAATGCTAAATTGACTTTGTTTACCATGTTATACACACAAGCTAGCCTGGTTAAAGACCCTGGCAATGGAAGGCATTCCATGAATACTTTTACCAACTTGCCCAACATCAAAGTGTTCCTTAGTTCTGGAGAGGAGGGGGCTCCACAGAGACTTTTTTTTCCCAAATTCTCCCCCAAAGGAAGAGTCAGAGAAGAAATTCGAATCCTACCTTCTATTGGAAGTGGGAAGACGGGAAGGAAGCCTTCTAGGAGAGCCAGCCTTCCAAAGGCAGAAGGGAGCCCCCTAAGCATAAGCAGCCCCACTTTTCAGGGGGCAGAAGCTGGAGCATCCCCAGTCTACTGCCATTTGAAGTATGAGCTGCCTGGTGCTCCTCCATAATCCATACAATGGGCTGAGAGGCTGAGCTTCTGCACCAGTATCATTTGGCACCTGGAAAGAAAACAGCTGTCGCCAGTGAATTCCATTTGCCTGTCACTGCTTCCTGGAATGGCAAGTGAAGGCTGAGGTTGCTGCCTGGGAACTGAGTGGTAATGCAAAGAAAGAAGTGTTTATCCAGGGCCAGCATCCCAGGGAATTATCCTCTAAGCAATCAGCCAACTGCCTCTTATCATATTTCACAATATGGTTGACAGTCTGCTTTCTGTCCACTCCCTCTCACCCCCCACCTTCCACCTCAGTAGAAACTCCATGCTAAAGTGTGAGGCCACCTTCTCTCCTCTACACCGGATTCCGTTGGCATGGGCTAGATGTTGATTGGGCGGGGAGGTCGCATGTACACATGGGAGATGAGACTGGCGTCCCATTTTATCATTCCTAATTTTCATGAGCAGGGAGGGATCCTGAACTTTCCGGAGTCCCGCGTTCTTTCGGTATCCTGGAGAAGTTTAAGATCCTCCTCAGCATAGAATAAATGACAGACAGGTTGACAAAAGAAACGAATCATACTGAAATGTAATTATCCATTCTTTAAAATAAGTTCACACACCCTAAGTTAAGAACGAACCACAAATGCCCACAAAGTGGTCAGCTTTACCGCTGGTGATGGGCAGAATGGGCAGAAGGGCACTTAATCTACCGGAGCCTGGCAGCTTGTTCATAGGATAAAAAAACACCTGGCCTACTGGTACATATAGGTGAGGATCATAGCTATGGAAACTCCAATATCTAATGGAAACAGTTTTCCTGAGAAAACAGGCCCCTAAAAAGAATATTTTCAGTGATGGGAATAATATAACAATGTAACTAAAAGAAATTCATAGATAAGAACCCTCTGTAAGCCTTCATTATGTTAGACCTCTTAACTGGAGAAGTATACTGTACCTCAAAATGATTTACATTTTGGGGGCAGCTGGGTTGCTCAGGCCTAGAGATGGGAGGTCCTAGGATCAAATCTAGCCTCAGACACTTCCTAGCTGTGTGACCCTGGGCAAGTCACTTAACCCCCAGTGCCTAGCCCTTACCACTCTTCTGCCTTGGAGCAAATTGACTCCAAGATGGAAGGCAAGGGTTTAAAAAAATGATTTACATTTTATAAACAATAATTAACAACAGATATTCACTTAGGGCTTTATATAACACAAGACACTTAATGGATCCTAGTTTTCTCAATTATAAAACAAGGGAATCAGGCTAGAAGGCCTCTGAGATCCCTTCCCGTATACTTCACATCCTATCCACTCACCTGACCCTCACAACAATCTTTGGAGGCAGCTACTATAGGAATTACCAGTAACATTTTATAGATGATGAAACACATTCAGAGAGGTTAAATAATTTGCCTATGATAAAAAAAAATGTCAAATACAGGATTTTTAAATCCAGGTTCAGGTTCAGTATCCTGACCACTATACCATGCTGCCTTTTAAAATTTCTTTCCATATACACATAAGCAGGATCTAATCCCTTCTGATATCTGCCTTTCAAAATCATTTAATATCTGCATGAATGCACTAGTATAACCTATATCAGACTATTTATTTATCACTGGCTAGGGAGAGAATCTGAATCACAAAATAAAGAAAACAACTGAAAAAATATCAAAAATTATTTCTGTATGTAGTTATAAATTTTTAAGTTAAAAAATTATTTAATATCACAATCTCTGACTTTAGCCTAAAGCCATTATGAGTGGCTAAATATTAGCATTATTTTCAATGAAGAAATATTAGAAATTTTCCTGATAAGAACAGGAAGAAAGCAATGGTGCTTTCTCATCCCCCGATTCTTTGTACTACTTCTAGAAATGCTTTCTAGAGGTATAAGACAAGATAGGGAAATTAAATATATAAACATTGGCAAAGAGACAAATTAGCCCTATTTGCAGATGACAGGATAGTTTACTTAAATATCTCAAAAATTAATAGCTATAATAAAGAACCAAGTTACAAATGAAAATTCACAAACAAAAATTAGTATTTCTATACATTTGTAATTAACTCTATTTACTAATCCAGATGGAACTAGGAGACTGCCCATACAACCAGTAGTCTCTTTTAGGAGATTAAGAGGCAGGGTTGATTAAAAGAAAAAGGCAATCCAGGAGACTCCTCCACCCTTTAGCTATATCACACCCTAAATGACATAAGCATTACTAAAACTGTTCTTACTGAGTGTCTGTCACCTGAATTCATGTTTGCTAAATGCCAAGATGTACTGGTTGGCATGCCATCAAAATATGCCACTGTGGCCAAAAAGAAGCAAAGTAACACCCTTAGGAAACAGGTAAAGTCTCTTCCCTTTCTTTAGATCTGTCTAAAGATAGGTCAAAGAAAACATGAAATATGGCGGTGGCTGCCATACCATCAAAGATTGGTGCCTCTTACTCGGTGATTTTTTTGTGTGTGTGATATCTGTCAAAAAAATCAGAAAATAGGCATTAAAAACATGCTCTTCTACAACAACATGACACTGCAGCAAAGAACACTGGTTCTGAAGTCATAAAACCTGGGTTGAAATCCCACATCTGACCATTTCACTTACTCTTGGCCTCATTTCCTCATCTGTAAAAAGGAGACAGCCTCTGAGGTTCCTCGCAACTCTAGATCTCTGAAGCTGTAATTATATATATGCAACAATAACAACAAAAAAGTGGATTTACATTTTGATGCTTCTTCTTCAGGATCCTGGCATTTGGAAGGGCTCTCTGGAATCACCGAGTCCTCCTCCTTCATTTTATAGGCAAAAGACTTTCCTAGCAGCCAGAGAGCTGGAGTAAGTTGTCCAAGGTTATGAGGATCATAAATACAATAGGGATTTAAACCCATGTCCTCTGCCTCCAAAGACAGACACTTTCTACTATACCATACAACCTCTCTAAGGATTAACTCCAATCTTTTCAGATAGGGAAACTGAGGCCCAAAGAGGTTAATAGTCAATTGTCTTGCTAACAGATCTTCTTGACAGTTTTATCGCTTTTCATCAAATACTGTGTTGCCTCTCTATACTATAATATAAGCATCTATTTTTTGAATCGGCACTTAAAAGTAAGTAACTAGGTTATGCTCTGAATGATTTATGCATTCCAAAGTAGGCCATTGTTTTAAAAAAACAAACCTCCTTGGAATCATGGTGACCACAATGAAATATAACATTAAGCATTTTTCCTAAACTCAAAAAACAGCATGAATGGATACGAAGGAAAATTTGCTCTGATTTCCTCTTTTCCCAGAATAGTATTACAGATAATATGAAGGCAAACTAGTACTTTCTATCAGTCAGAGCCTGAATATTATTACCATTAGTAAGGAGTGAGGATCAGTGTTTTCCTACTTTGATCTAAAACACAATAATGAGAGCCCTTACGGATGCAGCCATTATAGCATAGGTTATGACATTTTCCATCACAAACTCCTATTTCCACTTGGCCAACAGCTCTCCTCTTTTAAATGGAATTTTCCATGTTTGCTCTAAATTCAATAAGGTCTGCTCCAGGGGTGGGGAGGGAATGATGTAGAACAACCCCCAAGGTAGGAGGAGTTTGACAAAAATTCTCCCTTAGGTCTGTGAATTATGATAAAAAATAGGGGAGCAAAAATCTTAATTGAATCTAAAGATACTCTGCATTTGTCTAAATAAAGCAATGAGAAGCAAAATGTTTGTTTTCCCCTTATACGTTGTATCACCCAGCAGTATGTAAGCCCCTTGAGGGCAAGAGCCATTTTCCATTTTGCCTTTGTATCCCTGGCCCCTACCAGGGTGCCAGACACATAGTAGGTACTTAATAAACAGGAACAAAATGCAAATGTACTTGAACTTTAATACCAATGCTTAAAAGTCTTGGGTTAATGAGAATATTTCCTAATTTTCTCTTTGGGGACAAAAAAATTTTTTAATGATGATGATAGAAAGCGGCACCCTAAATCCTCAGCTCTGATTGATAGTCAGCACACTTTCCTGCTTGCCTAACACCCAGGTGTTTCATAGTCCTCATTCATTTCTCTGGGGATACCGAATTACTCTCTTCAAGCACTATGTCATTCATTGAAACACTAACTCCATCAATGTTGGTGCCCTTCAAAACACTGGGATTTTTGTTTGTTTCTTTGTGAAATTAGCAGGCATGGTCACCATTTCTGGTCCTCTTATTTCTTCATCATTCTTTATTTCCTCCCCACCCAAACACCCCTTTTTTTTAAATAAAGGAAGAAGTGGAAAATTCAAGAACTTATTGTAAAACAATATGAAGGCTGAAATTAGATTCTATAAGATCGGGAGTGTGAATATCGAGAGTACAAAATGTGATTGCTTGAAATGAGATCAAAATCATCTTTAATGAATCAGTGGTGACTCTGTGTGAACATTCACAAAAGGAAAGTGATTGATATGCCAATCTCAGCAAAGCTTCCAATCTTCTAATAACAACCCAATCAGAGAAGAGATTAAGGTATGAAAACTACTGAATATATTTTCAGGTTCATCTGTTTTATTACCATTCGTAAGGAGCGAGGATCAGTGTTTTCCTACTTTGATCTAAAACACAATAATGATGGTCCTGCTGCTTCCTGTCATTTCTGCTATTTATCTGTCATAGCCAATGACCTAACTGGGCCACTCCTGGACTGATTTGATCCCACCAGTATTTATTAAGCACCTAGGAAGCACCAGGTAGCAGGAAACAGTTGTCACTTGAAACCAGAGAGCCCTGGCTTTATATAAGTCCCACTCTGGACACAGAGTAGATGGTTACGTGATCCTAGACAAGTTACTGAACCTTTCCTCTAAGTGCTCTACGGAACTCTCCAAGAATAGAAATTACCAAGGTGGTACATTGGTAGAAGGAATTTCCTAATCTGGGAGCTTCCTATAACAGTGAAATTACAAACCCAGTGCCTGTCCTTATGCCATATGTGCCAGGCTTTATAATTGCGGGGAATGGAATGATGGGATCAGAAAACAGCATATTTTATGATCTTTTTTTTTTGTTATTGTTGAGGGAGAGGTGCATTACAGGGAGAAGATCTGTGATTTCATTGGTATCTGAAATTCCCAGTAGGGAACTCCTTCTAGTGCAGATTCATCACTTCTGTGCATTTTACCTTCTTAGAGAGCTGCCTGGGATGACTGAAAGATTAAATGATTTTCACAGACATAGTCAGGAACTATAGGAGGGAGGACTTGAAGTCAGGCCTTCCTGGATTGAAGGCCAACTCTCTAGCCACTGTCTCTCATGATTTCCCATTTTCCTAAATAAAGTCACAAATAAGCAGCATAAAGGAAAACTGGTACTTTCTATCAACTATAGCTATAACATCCTGATCAAGTGACATGGGTCAATGGGGCTATGATTGGGGATGTAGACACTAAATGATCGCCCGAGTGCAATTATGAATGGTATGGAAATAGGTTTGATCAATGACACACATTAAACCCAGTGGAACTGGGCACCAGCTATGGGAGGGGGTTGAAGGGAGGGGAGGGAAAGAGGATGATTCTTGTAACCAAAGAAAAATGTCCTAAATTGACTAATTAAATAAAATTTTCAAAAAAAATTATAACGTCCTGATCAAGGAGTTGGGATCAGTGTTCTCCCACTTGCATTTAAAACCCAATATAAGAGGGACAGCTAGATAGCTCAGTGGATAGAGAAGTCAGGCCCTGAGATGGGAGGTCTTGAGTTCAAATCTTAACTCAGACCCTTCCTAATTGTCTGCTCCCAAGCAAGTCACTTAACCCCCATTGCCTAGCTCTTACTGCTCTTCTGCCTTAGGACCGATACGTAGTATTGATTCTAAGATGGAATTAAAAATCCACCCAATCTAAGAGTTGATTTATCATCCATGGAGGGTTATAATATTGTCACTATCGATTTTTAATTCTATTTCTAAAATTGTTGCAATGTTGCTATTCATTGAATTTCATCAAAAATAATGGTTTTCCCATCAAAACACGCATACACACAGCATGGTTATCAAATAATGAGACAATGTCAGGGGTGACGTGTAGATTATGTTTCTTTGCATATACGTGTACATACGTGTGTATACGTCTGTCTGCATATATAGCAGATACACACATATATAAACACCTGCACACAATTGAATCTTCTCTCTTTCAGTATTTCCCAGGAGGCATGACTAGCTAGAAATGAAAACGCATCATATTTTCCACCTGCTTAAAACTGTTATGTTCCTATAATTTAGGGTGTGACTCTTCACACATATACCTCTGGGCTAATCTCCTGGGAGCCAAAACCCAGCCCCGATGCCTACTCTAGAACAATATGGGCTTTCTCTATCAATCAAACCTGCCAGCCCAGCTTCCTAGAGATGCATCTTGTCTACACTATTCATGATGCCTTAGATTTTAGAAGTGGAAAAGCCTAGGGTTGTTTTTCAGGGGCAAGTAGTCCAGGTGCTTCGGCTTTGGAAAATCCTCATCTAGTCATTTATTATGATTTTTTTCATCTTTTTAGTCCTTAGCAGCATGGTCAGCAACTTACTTGGATTTTTTTTTTCAAGCCCAACCTGAAATGTCACTGTTATGAAAGGGTTCCAGGTAAGAAGCAACTGCTTCCTGGCTGTGTTGTTCAGTCATTTCAGTCATGACCAACTCTCTGTGACCACATTTGGGGTTTTCTTGGAAAAGATACTAGAGGAGTATACCAGTTCCTTCTCTAGCTCATTTTACAGATGAGGAAATAGAGGAAAACAGGGTTGAGTGACTTACCCAGGGTCACACAGCTAGTAAGGATCTGAGGCTGGATTTGAATTTGGAAAATGAGTCTTCCTGACTCTAAGACCCAGGACTCTCTTCACTCTGACAACTAGCTGCCCCATGATAACAGTGATTAATTATTAAACAATAATAGTATTTAATAGTTCTTTAATGTTTATAGCATACTTTACATGTTATAATAGCTAGAATTTATGCAGTTTACTAATATTTTATGTATATACTTTGTTGCTACATAAAAATCTTTATAAGCTTGAAATCTTACAAACCACTTTACACATTTTGCCTCAGTTTATCCTTATGACAATCTTGGGAAATAGATGCTGTTATTACTTCCATTTTACAGATGAAGAAACTGAGGAAAGTAGAGGTTAAGTGACCTGCCCAGAGTCACACAGCTAGCAAGTATCTGAGTCTAGATATAGACCTGGGTCTTCCCAAGTCCAGGGCCAGCACTCTTTACATTCCTTATTTTAACAGCACTCTGCTCAGACCAGGGAGTTGTTAGTTCATGGTGAGACCAAACAGAGAGGTGGGCACTCCTCCTCCATCACAGAAGGTCTTCATTCTGGGATACACTCTAGTCCCAAGCAAACACAAAGAGGGCCACAATCAGGTGAATTTAGAGACAAGGTAGTATGGTAGTAGTAAGAGAGACTTACTCACTTACTACATCAGGTAGTGAGAACAAAGCAAAACAGGAGGTGACTATTAAGATTAATTTGGGGCTCCCTTCTCTCTGATGATCAGGCTGGCCTTGAGTGAGGCTAAAAATCTGACAAGCACCTTCTTCCTAAAGATAATGAAATCCAACTGTCACTGCCCCATGCGCAAAAACAGCCTGAAATTTCAGGCGCAATTCAGCAAGTGACAGAAGAGACAGGAAGAGCTCTCTCTTCAAAAGGTTCACAGAACCAGTTTTGGGGGAGATTTTGCCTCCCCTGGCCCCCTACACCCACACATATACACATACACATCTATGTTTTAGCTGTAAATTACCAGTGAAATGTCATTGCAAATGCATAACACAGTGAATCCAAACCAACTTTGGTTGCATTTAACATATTCTAGGAGAAAGTGGTTAATATGATCTGTCTAATAGATACTAATAATATAAATATAATATATAATAAAATATAAATAAATAATAAAATAATAATAGATACTAAAGAGTTAGAATTTAAAATATGCTTACAAATATGCTTTAATATGAGGCAGCAAGGTGACACAATGAAGAGAGAACTGGGGGTCAGGAAGACCTAAATTTAAATGTGATCTCAGATACTAGCTGTGTGTCCTTGGGCAGGTCACTTAACCTGACACAATTTCCTTATCTGTAAAATAAGCATAATAATAATAATAATAATAATAATAGCACCCACCTCTCAGAGTTGTTTTAGGTTCAAATGAGATAATAATTGTCAAATGCTTACTTAGCACAAGGCCTGACACATTGAAAGTGCTATAGGGTGAGCCATTAATTCCATGGCATGGCTCAAATGAGATCATGGATGAAAAGCACTCAGCAAACCTTTTAGCACTATGTAAGCTTGTTATGGTAGTTGTTTTTTAAACCCTTGCCTTCCATCTTAGATTCAATACTGTATTGGTTCCAAGGCAGAAAAGCAGTAAGGGCTAGGCAAAGGGAGATGAGAGACTTGACCAGGGTCACACAGCTGGGAAGTCTCTGAGGCCAGATTTAAACCCACTGGCTCTCTGTCCACCTAGCTGCGCCTCAAGCTCACTTTTGTTTCACCTGCATTATTAACACTTTCTCAAATCTAGACAATCAACAAAACCATGAATCAAGCCCTGGTTTGTGGCCTGCTGATTTCTCAGGTGTAACGGCTCATCAGGAAAGTTTAACAATCAGATCTTCTAATCCTGGGTTCCAGCACACCCTGAGGTTGCCCTTCCAGCTTAGATCTCCAATCCAGGGAATGGAATGTAGTAGGGTAGAAAGCTTAAGCAAAAAAGAGGCTCCATAGATTACTGATGATGACGATGTTATTTCTCATGAATATAGCTCTTTATGGTTCATGAAGTAGTTTGCTCACAAAGGCCCTGTGACCTAGGTAGTAGAAGTATTATTGTGATTTTACTGATCAAACAATCATAGAAGTAAACAGCTTGCCTAAAGGTCCTTGTTAACAGTAAGATTCTAACCCAGGTCTCCTGCCTCTGCTATTTTTTCTACTGTATAGAAACGGACTTCCTCCAACCCTCACAGGTTAAAGCTAAAGGAGGGGGCAGCTAGATAGCTCAGGGAATAGAAAACCAGACCTGGAGATTTGGGAGGTCCTGGGTTCAACTTTAGCCTCAGACATTTCCTAGCTGTGTGACCCTGGGCAACTCACTTGACCCTCATTGCCTAGCCCTTACCACTCTTCTGCCTTAGAACCAATACATACTATTCTAAGATGGAAGAAGAAAGAAAGAAGGAAAGAAGGAAAGAAGGAAAGAAGGAAAGAAAGAAAGAAAGAAAGAAAGAAAGAAAGAAAGAAAGAAAGAAAGAAAGAAAGAAAGAAAGAAAGAAAGAAAGAAGAAAGAAAGAAAGAAAGAAAGAAAGAAAGAAAGAAAGAAAGAAAGAAAGAAAGAAAGAAGGAAAGAAGGAAAGAAGGAAAGAAGGAAAGAAGGAAAGAAGGAAAGAAGGAAAGAAGGAAAGAAAGAAAGAAAGAAAGAAAGAAAGAAAGAAAGAAAGAAAGAAAGAAAGAAAGAAAGAAAGAAAGAAAGAAAGAAAGAAAGAAAGAAAGAAAGAAAGAAAGAAGAGAAGAGAAGAGAGAGAGAGAGGAGGAGAGAGGAGAGGAGGGAGGGAGGAAGGAAGGAAGGAAGGAAGGAAGGAAGGAAGGAAGGAAGGAAGGAAGGAAGGAAGGAAGGAAGGAAGGAAGGAAGGAAGGAAGGAAGGGAAGGAAGGAAGGAAGGAAGGAAGGAAGGAGAAATGAGATTCAGAGACCAACTTTGTCCAAGATCCAAAGTACCATATAAAATGGTGGCTATGAATTAGATATAGTCATTAGTGCCCAGAATTGAATAGATAATAAAAATAGGTATAGGGCTGAACACGGCAAAGCACTGCTTTTCCTGATTCAGATCAATTCATCTTGGCTGCTATATTATACTATATATTGACTCATATTGACCTTGATGTCTAATAACCTCTGGATCTATTTTGAGACAAAAGACTCCTGTGAAAGTGTTTTTTGTTGTTGTTAAGACTTCTCATATAATCCTCCTATATTTTCTCTTATTGGAATTGGAAATATTCTAGATTTCTTTGGATCTTGTGAGTCAACATGGTGGCCAACATTAGTGTCATCTACATATTTGCACAGTAGTATCCTATCTAAACTTTTATCCAAGTCCTCATTTAAAATCAGCCAAAAGCAGAGCACTGATCTCTAGGACACGGCTCAGCTGGGGGAACTTCTTCTGAGCTGACACTGAATCATGAATGATTATGGAGGGGAGAGGGTGCAGTCTAGACATTCAGCCAGCTCTGGATCCTCTAACCATACTGTCCTCTGGCCCACTCCTCTCCATCATGTCCACAAGAAAGAAGAGCATGTGAGACAAGCTAATCTCCTTTAAATCAGATGATAGCCTGGATTGTCTTCAACAGGGGCATTCATTTATGAGAAAAGAAACAGCTCAGCAAAACCATTTCCTGTCTTGAAGTCCACTTTTTAGCAGATAAAAAAATAAATAAATAAACCACAAAGCTGAAGTTAATCAATTATCCAGCCAATTCAGGCCTGGTTTTTCTAGGTTTGATCCAAAATATCAAGCCTTAATTAAGCATCTAGTCTGGATCAAACATTGTGCTAGGCACTGGAGATACCAAGTCAAAAACAAATAGTCTCTGCCCTCAAGGCCCTTACATTTAGGGGTAGAAAATAATATGTACATAAAAACTAAACATAAAACAAAGACAAATTTCCAGGGAGAGGGCACCTATCTCGTATGAAGAGCAGTCTGTTAATAATAGCAGCATTTATATTGCACTTGAAGATTTGCAGAAAGCTTTACATGTTATCGTATTTGAATCAGGAAACACTCCTGTGAAGTAGGTGCTATTATTATCCCCATTTTACAGATGAGACTGAGAGAACTTAAAAGACTTGCCAGGGCCATACAAGTAATGAATGTCTAAGGCAGTATTCAAGCTCAGGTCTTCCTGATTCCAAGGGCAACACTCGTAGCAGCCAAAATAACTATTAACAATGGAAAAGGGGTTTTAAGGGGCATGCTGGAAGGATAATGTAGAGGAGTAGAGGGACATGGGAGCTATGGAGCTGACATGAATGGGTGGATATTGGGACTTCTAGAGCCAAAAGGGGCTTATAACTCAAAGATCAAAAGGTTAGAGATGATCTAGTCAATCCCTTCCTTTTAGAGATAAGTCAACAGGACCCCAGGAAAGGAATGACTTACCCTGAATCCCATAACCAGCCAATGGAAGGTCTAGGCCTAGAAACTTAATCCCTGTTCTCTACTTTATTAATGTTCTTCATTGAAAGCAGAGTACAATAGATAACAGTACTAGACCTGGAGCTGGGAAAATCTGGGTTTAAATCCCACCTCTGGCCAGGGTGACCCTAAGCAAGTCATTCTCTGTTTTTTCATCTATAAAACCAGAGAGTAGGACTCTTGTGGCTTCTGTGGTCTCCTTCAGCTTTAAATCTATGGTCTTCTTTCAACTCTACAAAGAGGCCTCTTACTAAAACAAAAGTTGCCGGAATTCTACAGTGGCATCAGCTTTGAGTATATGCCTATAATCCAAAAAAAGGAAAGACTACCTCCAAAATTCCAGTTGTCAATCTGGGATCCTAATACAACGGTCAACACTATCCTCCCCATAATTCTGCATCAATAGAATCACAGGACTCTTGATGACTCACACATCTAGTCAGAACAGAAACAAAAATCATCATACACAAATACACATACTTACACACACACACACGCACACACACACATGCACACACGCACACACATCCCAAGTTGTTTAGATGAGAAGTATTCAAAACTTGCCCCCAATGGAGACCAATTAAATGTCTGAGAGTTGCCTGGCAGCCCTTCTAAAGGAGCTCAAGGCCATCTTCAATCATCACCATGGAGCCACTCTACACCTGGCCCTCCCTGGCATGCCTCTCTGGCACCATCCAGACACCTAAGGAATGAAGTGGCAAAGAGATTTACTCTTCTCCACATAACCCCTCAGGGAATGTGTGGCACTAGGTTAGAATGGGTACCAGCAATTCAGAATTTGCCACCCTAAGTAATATCTCTAGAGAACTGCAAAAAGTCATTTGTTGGGGGTAGGGCCGATGTTGAGAAGGAGGGTGGCTACTATGGCGTCAGACTATCAAACTCCCGGAATTTCAGAGGCCGGCCACCCGGACCCATTTATAAAACTTCTTGGCACCAACTAACATTTACCATTGAGCTTGAATGGCTGGCAAAGATTTGCCTTCATGCATCATGCTAAATTTAAAACAAGATGCTGCAATTATAACCTAATGACAGACGTATAAAGGGAGATATTCAGACGAGCCCAAAACAAGGGAGGCGGTAACACACGGTAGAGATTAAATTCAAACGACAACATAGTTTTCTGGCCCCCGTCTCACGGCAGAAGTGTAGCCAGACCTAAACCAGCATAAGTAGTTACTGGCCTTTCATGTTGAAATACTTATAAAAGGTTTGGATACAGTCTATGTCTCACCCCATCAGCCACTCATAAAACTAGCACCTCAGTCGAAATGGGAAGCCGAGCCCAAAATCCACAAAGGACTACCTGTCCCAACTCGAAAGGCAGGCACTTCCCTAATTTGCTAAAAGGAAAAACCTGGGAACCCTCAACTGCCTAACTAATTTCCAAACTAATTTACGTTTTCACAGCCCTTTATGCACACAAACTGAAGAAGGTAAAGGCTTTGGCACTCAATGTTCAGTTCAATTAGACCCTATAAACATTTGTTGATTAAGTACCTACTGTGCTCTGGCCCCTGTGTCAGGTGTTGGGGATACTAAGACCAAAATAAACAACCCCTGCCCTTGAGGATTTTATTCACTCCCTGGGGCAGGGACAACATATAGGCAGACAGACAAATGGATGGATGGAATGTACAGATGAACAGATAGATAGATAAATAGATAGATAGATTAGATAGATAGATAGATAGATAAACAGATAGATAGATAGATAGATAGATAGATAGATAGATAGATAGATAGAT
>NC_077233.1:32820023-32908659 GCF_027887165.1 Monodelphis domestica | reverse complement strand
GTGGGTGTTGGCAATTTGTTGGTTTTGAATGACCCCAGCTGGTTTGGGCTCCCCATTTGAGCAGAAGCACCGGTTTTCCAGGTGATTGATGGGGTGAGACACTGGGGTGACGTCAAACATTTCTGAAGGACCCAAAACATTTCTTTACAATTTGACAGGGTCCATCTGGCCACGTATTTGCAAAGAGGAAGGTTTTTGATGTTGGCCACTTCAGAAACTACAGTTAAAGTTACTGAGGAAGAAAAATCGATTTTTAATTACACCCTGTCATTTGGGATTTATTCTCTCTCCCTATACTTCTCCCTGGGACTCCACTGAAGCCTTACTGCAATGGTCACTGTGATGGGGAGTTGCAAATATATAAAGGATGAGATGGTGGGTGTGGAGTCAGAAAGAAGTGGGTTTGAATCCTGCCTCATGCATTCACTGCAGGCAAGTCACTGACCTTCTCTGTTCATTGGCTGCCTCATCCGCAAAATGAGAAGGTTGGTCTCTAAAGTCCCTTTTAGTTCTAAATCCCTTCTCAAAAATGCCCCACTGGAATTCAAGACCAAGCAGGACAAGTTTCTAATATGGGCTCCACTCTGAGTGATACTCCTGTCAGAGGGGTCTGGCTAAGTTCAGAGAAGCTCAGAAGGATGGTTCCCAGGTGATGATGCTTTTTTGGCCACAGCAACTCCCTAAACCAACCATCTACACTAAAGGGTAGGGTGTGTCACAATCATGGTCTCCAGAGAGGGCACACAGAGATGAAATTACAGCCCCCTTAAAGAGTGCAACAGCTTCCTCTGCACCATGAGATCAACTATATTCTGCAGGCTGAAAAAACAGATTTAATTTGAAATCAGTTCAGCCTGAAGTATGTGAATTATTCTGAGATCTTAACCAATGACTGGACAGTCATTTCTCTATGCATGAAACAGGATTGACCTCACCAGACAGCTACTCAAAAAGGAAATGTCCAGGAAGTGTTTCAAGTTTTCAGAATTCTCTAAAACATGGACATGTACATATCTGACTACAGGAGTCTCGACTCATCTTAAGATATCTTAGTTCTTCCAAAACGCATCTCTACCAGCACAGGGTCCGAGAAAGCCAAGTAGAGTACAGAGAAGACTGGTCTTGCCCTAGGAGTGCTCAGTTCAAATCCTACCATCGAATCTGTGGTCACAGCATCCCAGCACTCCAGGGGTTGTTATTAACTATATGATTTCCACATGGGGATTTCCCTACAATGATGCAATCACAGGTCCAGATCTCTTCCACAAAGCCACAAGTACTCCTAAACCATACTGCAAAATGGGTTTCTTTTGGTGTTGCTTACCTAGTGGTATGGCTTACCTTCATGAAACTGAGAAACACCTGTATGGTGTACATCTTCAAATGTTTGTAACCTTACTTCCAGTTTAAATTTCCATGAGGGATATTGGCTATTCTCACACAACTTCTATATACAGAGAGTCAAAAGTAGTTTTTAAAAAATAAAAATATTTTCAATTGAAAGCTTGAAGGAGAAGAAGAATAAAAATGTTTACATCTAGATTTCACCAAAAAATTCAAATGGAAAACAAAAATACCAATCCTGTGGACAAAGCATTGGAATTGGAGTCACTGGTTCTGGGTTCAAATGTCACTTCCCACCCATAGTGACATTGGGCAAATTACCTGATTGCCTTGAAACAGTTTCCTCACATCTAAAATGACAGGATTGGACTACATGACCTCTGAGGTCCCTCCCGGCTTTCATTCTGTCACCCTATAGTCTTGTACTTGCAAACAATGAACCAAGCCAAAAAGGAACACGGCCTTAGCAAGCTAAAGTGGTAGCAAGAATCCTGACTAAAGGCCCTCTTCACTCACCAACCCAGTTCACACAGCCCCATCATGCTTAGAACTCGTCATCTTCAAAGCACAGTCTCCTACCCTGAGGAGGAGTTCTTAGCCTGGGGTCCATAGACTCTTTGATCACATTGAGGGGACCTGGGATGGGGGAAAGGACATCTTTTTCTTCACTGCCTATAACTGAAATTTAGCACTTCCTGCAATTTTAAGGGTGGGGTTTTTTTTCATTCCTGTGAAGCGGTTCATCAGCTTCACTGGATGTCCAAAGGACGCCATGACATACACACAAGGTTAAGAACCCCCGACCTAGAGATCTGCCTTCCTAATTTTTTTATTAGATCCATGTAGGCCGAAATTTTGACTCATAACTTGCACAAGTGCCTGGGGCAGGGGGAGGAGGGAGAGGGAAGGAAGAGGGAGGTGGAGGGGGGAGTCATCTATTTTGGAAGGAATTGGTTGTTATTGCCATTTCTGAACCCAAGCATCATTCTTAAGCCACCCCCTTAAGACCGTTGTGTCTACCGGCCCGTGATGTCATGGGGCAGATCATGTGCTATTGCCTGGCTCCTCCCACACACTGGCAAGAGTTCCAAAAGAGACCCAAGGGCCAGCTTTTATGTGGACAGCACCCGCCAGCCAAGTTCTTCCCTAACATCTAAAAAGCAAACAGTCTAGATTATCTTTTGCAAACTACCCGAGTTCTTATGCAGGTCAAATGATGGAGGAAGTTGGGATGGTTTTTTTTGATAAATTTAAAGCCAGTCACAAATTGGCTAAAAGGGGCTTGTTTGTATGAACTATCTCTTACCTCTACTCATATCCCATACACACACACTCTCTCTGTGTCTCTCTCTATCTCTCTATGTCTCTCTGTCTCTATCTCTGTCTTTCTGTCTCTTTCTCTCTCTCTGTCTCTCTCTTGATGTCTCTCTGTCTCTCTCTCTGTCTCTCTCTCTCTGTCTCTCTCTGGGTCTCTCTGTCTCTCTCTCTGTCTCTCTCTCTGTCTCAATCTGTGTCTCTGTCTCTCTGTCTCTCTCTGTCTCTCTCTCTGTGTCTCTGTCTCTCTCTCTGTGTCTCTGTGTCTCTCTGTCTCTGTCTCTCTCTCTCTGTCTCTCTCTCTCTGTCTCTCTCTCTCTCTCTCTCCCTCTCTCTCTCTCTCTCTCTCTCTCTCTCTCTCTCTCTCTCTCTCTCTCTCTCTCTCTCTCTCTCTCTCTCTCTCTCTCTCTCTCTCTCTCTCTCTCTCTCTCTCTATCTCGGAAAGCTCTGGGGTTGCATAAAGCCAAGCAGTAAGAGGCACCATGCTAGAGAGTACACTGTCTTCATTCTGTTAAACCTGTGTTCCTACTCATTTCAGAGCAGGGAGGGAGCGGGAGTGGGAATGCAGAAATGCCAGGCCATTGGTCACCCAAAGGGAGGAAGAACCAAACTCCAAGTGCTCTGCCCACCTGTCCCAGAACAAAAACATTGGTGTGATTCCCCCGATTCCTGCAAGGTCAGCAACTTGTAGAATGCTCAGTTCCCTCATGGTTAAAAGCATCCCTCATCCCCGACTTGACTTCGGGACAGATACAGGGGGAAGTGAATAAGAGATGAACAAGCTGTCCTACCAGTCAGCCTAGTTTCTTGAATGGAGATCTGAAGTTAAGTTCCCCTTACACTGATGTTTCCATCAACAAACATTTATTGAGCACCTACTAAGTACTAGGCACCAAAAAAAAAAAAAAGGAAGGGAACTGTCCCTGCCCTCAAAGAAGTTACCAGTTACTGTCTAGACAAGGAAATATATACTAACCTAAACCAAACTATTGCCTCAAGAAGAGGAGAAGAGAGGAAGAATCTGAATCACCAAATGTCAAAAAAATTTGTTAAAAAAATCATTTCTATGTGGGGGCAGCTGGGTAGCTCAGTGGATTGAGAGTAAGGCCTAGAGACAGGAGGTCCTGGGTTCAAATCTGGCCTCAGCCACTTCCCAGCTGTGTGACCCTGGGCAAGTCACTTGAACTCCATTGCCTAGCCCTTACCACTCTTCTGCCTTGGAGCCAATACACAGTATTGACTCCAAGATGGAAGGTAAGGGTTTAAAAAATAACAATAATAATAATAAAATAAAAAATAATCATTTCTATGTATAATTGAAAAAAATGTTATTTAAAAAAAAACCTATAGCTACCCCCTTTCAAATTGCAACTTTCCCCATCACAGTTTAAATATATAGCGGGTCAACATAAAAAATTAAATGGGAATTTTGAGGGGAATTTTGTGGAAGTCACAGATGACACGTGAAGACTAGCAGATGACCCAGAAAAAGTTTAGAAACTCAGAAATGCATAAAATATACACAAAGTATTATATAATATCAATCCTTTAATGCCATAAATATACATAATTTCTTTTTAAAAGTTAAAATAAGTAAAAAACTAAAGTTTGCTAAAAGCCAGCAGATGACACACAAAAGCTAGAAATGGAAAGATGTCTTTTAAAAGTTTAGTAATGCATAAATACATATAAAGTATAATAAATACCTCATTAAAGAAAAAGGGAAAAAGTCAGATTTCTTGGACAAAAAATTTTATGCAAATTTTTCCAACTCACAGGGGCACCAGACCCGTAAGCCCTGGATGTGGAAAGAAAAACTGTATAGAAATATATACAATATAATGAAAATTCAATGAAGGAAGGTGATATAGCAGCTGTCTTGTTGAACTGGACACAATAAATACCCCAAATACCCAAAAAGTAAATGAAATAGCCCCTGCCTTCAAGGAACTTATACTCTAGCCAAGGAATAAAACACGTACAGGTGTATACTAAATAGATACAGAGTGGACCAGCTAGGTGGCGCCAGGCTTGGGGAAAGGAGGTCCTAGGACCGAATCTGATCTCAGGCACTTCCTGTGTGACCCTGGGCAAGTCACTTAACCCCAATTGCCTAGCCCTTATCACACTTCTACCTTGGATATTTGGTATCAATTCTAAGACAGAAGGTGGAGAGTTTATTTATTCTAAAAAGAGTAAATCAATGTTATCAGTGAGGGGCTAGCAACAGCAGAAGAGATCAGGAAATCCTTCTGCTGGGCTATACAAACAATAAAATAAAGAATTAAAGTTATTGCCCTCAAGAAGCTTATAGTCTACCCAGGATAGAGGCATCAAAAATGGATACAAAATAAAGTTGGAGGAAAAGTATAAGTAGTAACAAACTGAGGAGGCAGGGGAAGAAACCAAGAAAGCAATTAATCAATCAATATGTATCTAGTCAGTCCCTCCTATACATCCTGCACATGCTAAAGGCTGGATATACAAAGAAATAAATGAAACAATCTCTACCTCCGAGGAGCTTCCGAACCCAACAGAATATTTGACAAGTTTACAGAGTTCCTTCCATTTATGGTAAAGACGCCAGAAAGATGCAGAATGTCACATTGAGCATCTATTGGCTAAAAACACAGTGAGCACACACCTGTCTGGGGCTTGCCTGGATGAGTGGAGGAAAGAAGCCCCCTTGGGCTGAAAAGTGAATCTGGAACCCTGAGGATCTGCCTTTCAGGCCTCACAACCCTTCAGGTCACACTGATAATGTGAAATGTAAATATGGCAAATCCTTTAAAAAATAACTCAGATGTTTTTTCTCTTTTCAAAAATACTTTCATATTCCCTCACCCCAATCCACCCCCATATAATTACTGGGTTGTTCTCCCCCTACCCCTCTCTTCACATTCAATCAGGATTGAGTGGGCCCCGTGATAATGTTTGAAACTTGCCAGAAAACTTGCATGGCTCACATGGCTTGGAAGAGATGCAAGTCAACAACTCTATTCCTTTGGATGAGACTGAAGATCACCAAGACTTACTTAGTCTGCTTCTACATCCACAGAGACCCAGCACTGACATCTTAAGTGTCTGCATCTAAGAACCCCAGGGACCCCTGGATCTTGACACCCACCCCAAAAATGCATGATTTCCAGACCTTCCCAATAACCCTGCACTGAATTTTTTTTAGGTATTATCTCCTCCAGTTAGACTGAGAATGCTTTGAAAGCAGTCATCCCTCTTGTGTTTTGTTTCTTTTTGTATCTCCAAAACTTGGGGTATTAGCACAGTGCTTGGTATACAGTAAGCACTTAATAAATACTTTTGTCATTCATTCATTCCAAGAAAGATGCATGCTGCTACCTCACTTCAAAGGGCATAGAATCATCAGTATGGGAAGCTCATCTAACTCATCCCCCTGACTTCAGGATTAATTGTAACTAAGCCATCCTACACTCAGCTAACAATAATATTAATATAATCCACATATATATCATTTTAAATTTTACAAAGCAAGTTCTTCATAATCACCCATTTCTATGTTGTAGTTGAACAAACTGAGACTCAGATAAGCTAAACAACTTTCTTTGGATCAGAGAGTTAATAAATGTGTGAGCCAGGAACTGAACCTAAGTAGGTCCACAGATTTCAAACTGGAAGGGGCCTCCCAGATCTTCTAATTCAACTCCTTTTTACAGATGAGGAAACTGAGGCCCAACTCTCATAAGCAGTGAGTGGCAAAGTGGGGATTTGAATATAAGATCTCAGAATCCCATGCCAATAAGGGCTCTCCTGATTCTAACCTGACCTGGTGTTCTTTCCACGTCAGCACAAAATCCAGATTCTTAAACAGTAGGAAAGCT
This sequence comes from Monodelphis domestica, assembly GCF_027887165.1. NCBI lineage: Eukaryota > Metazoa > Chordata > Mammalia > Didelphimorphia > Didelphidae > Monodelphis > Monodelphis domestica. The sequence goes on along the minus strand of NC_077233.1, from coordinate 32,902,144 downwards.
AGAGACTCTATAAAACAAAGCAGGGTTTGACATGTTCGGGAGGGTCCGGGCATAATTTCGTTAGTGTAAGGAACTCTCAGTGTAGAAAGGCCTTCTATCACTCCTCTGGAAGCCAAGGAAGGCATGGAAAAGTTCATGGGATTTGATAATGAGCTTATAATTAATCAATCATGTATTTATTAAGTACTTACTGTTTGTAATGTCTCTTGCAACTCTGAAGTCTTTTTCTCTAACATTTCAAGCGATTCATTTTTTTTAAACTGGATACAAAACAGGACATAGACTGTCCTTATTTCCAAGTGGTATAAATAGAGGAATCTAGAGTGCCCAGGCACTGTGTGCTAAATTCTAAGGAGACAAGTACAAAGAATGAAATAATCCCTACTTGGATTACTTTGTATTTCCAGTCTAATTCAGGGAAGAGGCCAGAAGAACAACTAAAAATACATACAATGTAAACATATGATTAATAAATATGTGCCATATGTATTTGTATGTGTACATGTGTGTTGTTTCTGTTGTGTATTTACATGTATGTGTGGTCATGTGTGTCTACTTACACACACACATAAAGGAAGCCAGGAAACCCAAGTCTTCCTAACTCTAAAGCAAGAAATCTATCCCCCCTGGGGGCAGCCGGGTGGCACAGTAGATTGAGAGCAAGGCCCAGAAATGGGAGGTCCTGGTTTCAAATCTGGCCTCAGACATGTCCCAGCTGTGTGACCCTGGGCAAGTCACTTGACCCCCATTGCCTAGCCCTTACCACTCTTCTGCCTTGGAATCTAGTATTGATTCTAAGGTGGAAGGTAAGAGAAAGAAAGAAAGAAAGAAAGAAAGAAAGAAAGAAAGAAAGAAAGAAAGAAAGAAAGAAAGAAAGAAAGAAAGAAAGAAAGAAAGAAAGAAAGAAAGAAAGAAAGAAAGAAAGAAAGAAAGAAAGAAAGAAAGAAAGAAAGAAAGAAAGAAAGAAAGAGAGAGAGAGAGAGAGAGAGAGAGAGAGAGAGAGAGAGAAAGAGAGAAAGAGAGAGAGAGAAAGAAAGAAAGAAAGAAAGAAAGAAAGAAAGAAAGAAAGAAAGAAAGAAAGAAAGAAAGAAAGAAAGAAAGAAAGAAAGAAAGAAAGAAAGAAAGAAGAAAGAAAGAAAGAAAGAAAGAAAGAAAGAAAGAAAGAAAGAAAGAAAGAAAGAAATCCCCTCCCTATATAACCTGCTTCTCTATAGAAACACTTTTTAGAGTCCTGGAATTCTTTATCCAATATTTAAATCCTTACTAGTAAAATCTAGCATCTTCTCTACTCTCAAGGAGGAGAGAAAAGGACTAATCATCTCCTGTTTTAAATAATCCATCATCTGTGGTTTCAGCTGAGTTGTTAATTGTATTTTTTTATTAAAAAAAACATTCAATAAAGACTTGATTTTAATCCTTCAGATTCTCAGATGTTTTCATTAAAATAACCAGCAGGGCCTGAAATAAAAACTTACCAAAAGCATAAATGATTAACACGTACATGATTTTAACCAAGGAATAACCCATGCATTTTTTTTTTACATTGCAAGTGATTTGTTTAAAAAAAAAAACAACTGAGTACAAAACAGGACTTTTCGTATTTCCATGTGATATAAATTCATATTCTACTCTTACTCTGACAGGAGAGCAGAAAACAAAACCAACACTGTTCACAGAAATCTTAGATAAAACTCATTGAAATGATCCAAATGGTTTTCATTCCAGGGAAAATATTAAGTCAGCAGTTTGCATAGGATGGCATTTCCCAAACAGACAAAATAAGCCAAAACAGCCCACAGAGGAAAGTACAAATGCTGAGGCCTTTCGAATTCTGTTCCAGCAAAACTGCAATAAAATCAGTATCCCCATACCTTCCCACAGCAGTCTGGGGGGGCTGTTTAATGCCCCCCAATCCCAACACATGGGGGAAATCAGGTGTGATTCAGTACACTTCAAGTCTGAGGAATTGGGTTCAGATCTTGATTTCTGCCTCTCACTACTTTTGAGAGGTAGGTATGACCCTGGCCAAGTCTCTTAGTCTGAAAGGGCCTCAGTTTCCCTTTTTGTAAAAGAGACTAGATCCTCTCTGGGTCCCTTCCAACTCTAGATCTAGGACCTGACAATATTAAAAACCATAAAGATATGATCACTCCAACCCAAAAGAAGGAAGTCAAGGGGGACAATCCCCGAAGAAGGGGGGAAGGGACAGAAACAGAAAGTTGAATGTCAAAAAATGGGGAAAGGGAGGCTGAAAAGGATTGCAGCCCTCACTGACAGTTTAGTTCCCATAACTCAGAAAAGCAAAAGAGGGTGATATGGGAGGCAGGGGGAGGGGAGAAGGTTGGAGAATGCTCCACACCAACATGGCCTCTGTAAACATGGCTATATGAATCACCTTCTAACAGTCAGAGGCTGGAGGGTGAGAAGGGAACCAAGCTGAGTAAAAGTATTCTATATAAGGGAAGCCACTTTAGTCAAATATTCCGCCCGGCCCTCCGCTGTCTGTATGAGGCTGCCCAGAAGGCTAAGAAGCTGGAAGTTTGGCCACTCTAGTCCAGGGTTACTAACGGGCACCCAGGACGAGTGGAGGCTTTACAAATTACTTCTGAGGGCTAAAACTGTTCTTAAAAAAAAAAAGCAAAGAAATATTAAAGTTGTCATCTGAACCTCGAGAATGGGGCTGGTTTTCCAAATCCCACTGCCTTACAGTACTAGGAACAATGGCTATTGGTACAGAAAAGAGTAAAAGAAGGAAGTGGTATTCGGACAATTTCTGTTAATCCCCACCAGCTGAAATTCAAGAAATTGGGTGACATCAGCATTTACACTTTGGCCAACTGGAATGACAGAGCTCAGGCTGCTGGCTCCTTTTACCACGCAAAAGAAATAAGGGGAGGCTGGAGAGAGCCCTGGGAATCACCCAGACGCACTGCACTTTGAAACAATAAGGCCCTCTCCTTAGGAAAAACCCCAATCAATCCCTCCCAAAATAGCTTCTGACCCAGGGAAGGGGAGAAGGGAAAATGCTGCCAGTGGCTCCACGCTGAATCACGATCAGTCAGTCAACAAACCTTTGCAGATTTTTCTCCTTAGCACTAAGAATACAAAAAGGGGGCAAAAACAATTCCTTCCTTCCAGGAGGTCACATTCAAATGGGAGAAACAACGTGCAAACAGCTAGCTCCAAATGAGGGGTCCTCAAAGAACATCTCCCAAATACTGACTGCAATAAGCAAGCATGCATGTATCCATACACATACATACAGACTTTTAGGACGATTTTAGATATACACACACATATATGTCTATCTGAAAGCATCCACCATGAGTCGATTCATTGACAAACCACAGTACCCCAGTACCCCCCACAAGCCAGACTCTACAATCTAGTCAGACATATATAACCTTTTCCAAGGAGGGGCTCAAAACCCACTCATGCTAAGTCGATACCAGTTGTGTGGTAGTCTACTAAGATAAGAACACAATCGAGGTTGTCATACCCATTACGTGGATGGAAAAACCAAAGCATAGGGAGCCTGAGAGCCTCTCCAAGTACCTAGCACATCAGAGTCAAAGAGCAGGGCTGGGAAGTCAACAGGGCATTGCCAACTCAAACAAGTTCCCATACCAAGATCGGAGCCAACTGCCGAATGAAACAATCCTCCGTCCTACCAACAAAACTCAACTAACTAGAAAGCCAGCCCAGCAGGCAAGATGATGGGAAGCACTCACCGGGGCCGCATCGATGCTCACGCCAGGCTTGGAGCCACACAGAACTGCCTCCAAAAGATTTTTTTTTAAATGGAGGTGAGGTTGCAGCTGCTCTGACACACGTTTACAAGCACCTTCTCTCAACACCAGGAAGGCTAAATTAGAGATAGGGTGATAATTAATAGGATCCTCCCGCAGCAAGAGAAGGCTTCTTTAGCAAACCAGTAATTGCTGCCTACTTAAAATGACAGGGAACTCTGCCAGGGAGGAGGGAGGGAGGCGTTAATGATTGTAATCATAAAAGGGGAAAATAGACACTCCACTTCCCAGCTAAAGCCAAGGGAGCATCCCACTAGATCCAGAGCTCCCATTCAATGGTGCCTCCCTCGCCCCTGCCTGGATCCAGCAAAGGGATCCTAAGAGAGGGATGATGCTCGCTACCTTTCCTTAGGCCAATCAGAGAAGGGAAAGCTTCTTTTCTGACACACAGAGAGGGAGAGAGAGCTCTGCAAGCCGAAAACAATATATAATAAGAAAGAAATCTCCTCCCACTGCTTCCAAGTCCCCCAGTGGGTTGTCATAAACTCCCAAGTCAGTAGTAAGATTACTCCTCCTCAGTTTATAACAGTTTCCCAAGTTTGGGAATTAGACAATACATTTCAACAAGTATTTTTAAGCACTTAGAATGTGCCAGTGACTGTGGCAGGCACTTCCCAAAAAAGAAAAAAAAAGTCCCAGCATCAGAGAATCATAGATCTCTTTCAGGAAAGGAACCTAGTGGCCACTCAGTCGAAGTCCCTCATTTTACAAATTAAGAAAACTGAGGCCCACAAAGGTTAAGTGATTCACTAAAGCTCACAGAGGTAATAAGTGCCAAAGATGGGATTCGAACTCAGTCCAGTTGCAAAAGAACCTCCAAAGCTATGTATAGGAGAAAACCGGATTCATTTGACTGCCACACTTATGAAAATGCCCCACAAGACAATAGTGTCTTACTCCAAGTTTTATGATGACTCTGGAAGCTGCTTATTTCCCCCACCCCAATCCAACATCAAAGCAGTCGCCTTGTTTTTTAAATGCCTTCCCAAATTGTTTACTACAGCAGCTATTCAGGAATGAACAGAAGGTGATGAATGAGGTTAAGGGCCCAAGAATCAATCCATGGCTCCAGTGTGAACCTTGAACCCAAAGACTCAAACCCACCAGTTCTAGTCTTGAGCCCAAAGACCCAAAAATGCAAAGGTTGCTTCTGGCAGCAAATTGATGAGATGGCAAGAATGAAAGTGGCCCAGGGTGGGGAGGTAAAGATGGCCTGTGATCTGCATTAGTCAATAAATATCCATATCGACAGGATCACAGATTCAGCCTCTTAACAGAATGGCTGGGTCAGATGGGCAACCCTAAAAGGCCACACCTCACTAAAGCTATCAGGTCCAGCTAATCTCTTGTTTCTGGATTTGAATGGACTACAATAAATAAATATTCAATCTTCTTAAATCTGGATCTGTTTCTGCAGGGATAACTGGGTAGAAAAGCTGATAGACTGATGCTACTTTGAGTCAGGTAGATCTGGGTTCAAATCTTGTCTCAGAGAGCTACTAGCTGCATGATCCTGGAAAAGTTATTTATCTTCTGCTTGCCTCAATATCCTCATTACTTTTTTTTTTTAATTTTAGCAAGCATTTATTAAATGCCTATTCTATGCCAGGCACTGACTTGAATTATATTTTCTCACTTGAAAAAATCACAACCACCATGGGAGGTAAGTACTTTTATTATCAGATGAGAAGAGGGAAGCTGGGTGGCTCAGTGGATTGAGAGTCAGGCCTAGAGACAGGAGGTCCTAGGTTCAAATGTGACCTCAGATACTTCCCAGCTGTGTGACCCTGGGCAAGTCACTTCACCCCCATTGCCTAGCCCTTACCACTTTTCTGCCTTGGAAAACAGAATTGGCTCCAAGATGGAAGGTAAGGTTTTTTAAAAATTATCAGATTAGAAAATTGAGGCAGGCAGACATTAAGTGACTTGCCCAAGGTCACACAGTATCTGAGAACAAATTTGAACTCAAGTCTTCCTAGGCCTGAGTCCAAAATTTGATTTACTGTATCACCTCCCTTACTGCCCATTTTCTATAAAATGAGACAATAATAAGAGCAACATAGTAGGTGCTCAATAAACATTTGACTGATTTATTGCTCATAGATTCTTACTTCAAAAGGATGCTTCAAGGGTCAAATGAGAAACTATACAAAGTGCCTTGCAAACATTCCAAGTGTTCTCAAAATGGTAGCTAATATTATTATTATTATTATTATTATTATAGAGCACGGCTTTGTGAACATCGTTTCACAGCCAAGAAGAGTGACTAAAGCTATTCTTGCGAATGAACTTTACAGGTAAAGGCAGACTTAGTCCCATAGGGAATCATCTGGACCAGAGAAAGGGTGCCTTCTTAGGAGCCCCTGCTGGTTTCCCAAAGAAAGCTCTTTTCAAAGGAGAGAGGCTATCCATTACGAAAACAAACCCACAACTCTGGAAATATCCAATGTAAAAAAGCCTCTTCCGACCCTACCTTAATTACCATCATGGTCATGAAAAGCCAACATTCCAGGTCTCAGAGACACGTCTTGCCCCATTTCTTGATTACCTATAAAAAGTGTTAAGGACAGTCTGGATCGGAGTTGTGTCTTGTTTTGATTTCTCCCCATAAAGAGCAGGTAGACTTTTACACACACACACACACACACACACACACACACACACACACAACTTCACCACTGAATAGACTAGAGCTTTCGAACTTCTTCTCCCTTAGACGATTATACCTTTTAATTGACGATGTTTAACTCAATACTTTTCACTGACTAATGCTCCTCACACCCACAAGTCAAGGCAGAAGTTCATTACGCAACATGGGGATGTTCCAAAACCTCTGGCACGCCACAGATAAACACCCCAGGACAGACTCGAATAGCTGGAGCTTAGAAAACACTCACATGAAAAACAATTAACAGACTCAGTCAGAAATGAAGCCTTGACCCACAATAAAGTGCCGGCCACACTCTCCAGCTGTTGGGGCGACTAGCAAGCACATTTAATTCAGAATGAGAAGTGCTAAGAACTATGCTGACTGACACACCCAAACCACTGATCTACACGACCCAGGGTTAAGCTTCTAGTCTACCACCAAGACATGGGCTTTCTTCACCCAGGATCTTCCTGCCTTTAGAAATCATTTTATAAGGACTACCTAGTCTGGAAATCTATGGTCACCTGCCCAGCACGGGTGTCTCTTATTTATCTTGGACTCAGGTGCTTGACCCCACCTTGGGTCACCTGCCTTCACCTCATTAAAAGTCTAGTCTTTCTCTTCTCTGTCGAATTACACGGAGCCTCTAAATATGCCCCCAACATATGCAGACAAGCAAACTATTGCCTCGATTGTAATAACGTCAATTAATGTAATGGCAAGTTCAGCTGATCTCCCAAGGAAAAAACACTGTACCTACAGAACTAACTGGCCCCTGTGAGGGTATTTTACCTCAAATCAGGGTTTGTGAATATTAGTCAGGCTATGTCCAATGTGATCTGCTGAAACCAAACTTAAATAAATTTCCCCAAAAATTGCCTTTTTTTCCTTTTTCTTTTTAGGCCACAAAATTTTTAAAGTCAACATTGTTACCCAGTGGAATCACACATCGGCTAGGGGAGGGGTGGTGGGAGGCGGGGGAGGAAAAGAAAATGATCTCTGTATCCAATGAATAATGCATGAAAATGACCAAATAAAATAATGTTTAAAAACTAACAAAATAAAATAAAATAAAATAGTTACCATCAAAAAAAAAGTCACCATTGTTTTCTTACCCAAGCTTTAATCAATGTACTAAATCCATTAAATTAAATCAAAATAGATACACCCACTTAGCTCCCAAGGACATGGAAGGGTTAACAGGTGCCAGATATCAATTCCTTATTCCTTACTTCTTGTAAGAAGGACTAGACCCAATGCGTAAGTAACTAACTATAGGCCAAGGCATTTGTGTTTTTAAAGTAGGCATTAAGTTCTTTAAATGAACACGAAAAACCTAGTGACAGATCTAAGGACTTGTCTCTCTGCTGTCAGTTATAAATAAATCTCCTTTCTAAGGTGACTAATGCTTCCACCCTATGGGCCTTTTCTCACCCCAAGAAAGGTTCTCTATGCCACAAAACCCTAAGTTTAGAACTGGAATCTAGTCTAATACATTCAAGGTACAGATGAGGAAACTGAGACACGGATAGGATAAGTGGGTTGGTCATACAGTGGAAAGCAGTAGAGTTGGGGTTAGAACCTAAACACAATGGTCTTTTTATCTGATCAGGGCAGTCCCAGCACTCTCAGGGACTAGTCTTAGGTCATAGCTCATGCCAGAAGGGAAAACAGAGGTCATCCAATCCACCATCCTCATTCTATGGAGTCCCCACCTAAGGCTCCTGACAGCCTATTGGACAAAGAGGATATTTGCTCTTCCTTCCTCCCTCTCTGTCATTTTGAAGGCAAGGAAGAAACCTCCTGCTAATGGTTCCCAATTCCCTAAGAATACAAGTAAGAATCTCTGACCTTCCCAATTCCCTCCACAGGAATATTGAAGCCATAGTTAAACCGCACACAGTTCTAGAACTGTTTTCATCTGGCCCAACTCAACCCTGACTCTCTCCATATTTATGATCCCAGTCTGCCTCTGCCTTCAACTTCTGCCTTAGCAGGGTCATCCCATTCACCTATGTAAATATGCAAAAGGATAAGCCCAGATCACTTCCATTTTCTGAGATACATATACTATATTTATTTTTATTTTTTATTTTTAAATATTTATATTTAAATTGTATTTTTAAATTATATTATATATATTATATTATATATACAATAAAATTATATTTAAAATTTATATTTTTAAAATATATATTATTTACTACCTTACATATAGCATGCCTTACAGTTATCACCCATGTCTTTTCCCTTCATGTGACTTTACCCAAGGGAACCATTCTCTCCCGGAAGCAAGGGTTCTAAACATTTTCATGTCATGAACTCCAATGGCAGCCTGTTTTTAAATAACTGAAAGACACATGAGATTTTACTTTCATTTCAATGAAGCTCTAGTTATAATTTTTCCCAGGTTTCCATCTGTCTGTCTATCTACCTCTGTCTCTCTCTCTCTGTCTCTCTCTGTCTCTCTGTCTCTGTCTCTGTCTCTGTCTCTCTCTCTCTCTCTCTCTCTTCCTCTTCTCTCTTGTTCCTTCCTCTGTCTCTCTCTCTGGATCATTTACCCCAGTCATCAATTACTGTGTAAAGAAAGTCATAGATTTGGAGCTGGAACAGACTTTTGAAACCTTTTAGTACAGCCTCATCATTTTACAGATAAGGAATTCAAAGGCATTCAATAACTAGTCCAAGGTCACACAGCTAGTAAATAACAAAGGCAGGAGTTGAACTCCTGTCTTCTGACTCAAAAGCAAGAATAGCTTTTCAGTAGATTGGGATGTTCCCATCCAAGTTCAGAGACCCTTCCACAAATCTGCCTGCATAACCCTTGGGTGTCTGCGGACCCTGGATTAAGAAGCCCGGCCTTTAAGCATTGTTTGCCTCCAAATAGATTCAATTGCCCTTTTTTGTTCCTGCATCTTGAAATGACTCCCAATCTAATTCTACAGCACAACGTTGAATTTAGCAGACCTGGGCAGTCTAGACAGAGTGAAGTCACTTATAACTCTCAGATTCTGCATGTTAACCTAGCACATGAAGCCAATTCTCAATTGTTTGGAATAATAACTAACTGGAAGGGCACTACAGGTTTTTAAAACACCAAATAATCCTTGAAATTCTCTCCTTGACTCTGAAATAAAATTGCTCCCTCCCTTCCCACCTTCCAAACTGCCACCTTTAAAAACAAATGGCTTCTTTACAGTCCAAGACTAGAAAAAAGTTACTCAGTGCCTACTATGTGCCAGGCACTATGCCAAGTATAGATAGAGGCAAAAAATAAAACAAAACAATCTTAATTATTAAGAAGCTTTTCACATACTAGCTTTGGGCCCAGAGGACTTGGGTTCAACTCCTGCCTCAATTATTTACTAACTCTATAACTTTGGGCTAACCACTGAACCCCTTTGGGCCTCAGTTACCATATCTGTGAAGTGAAGAGGCTGGATTAAATGTCCTCTAAAATCCATTCTAACACATGTAAAACCCAGTGGAATTGTGTGTCAGCTATGGGAAGGGGTGTGGGGAGGGAAGGGAGGGAAAGAATATGATTCATGTATCAAGGAATAATGTTCTAAATTGACTAAATTTTTCAAAAAAATAAATAATATAAAAGCAAGACAGTGCCCATTTTGTAAAAAATAAATAAATAAACGAAAGCCATTCTAGCTCTAAATCTATGAATCTAAGACTTCTACACAGCAACAGATGGGGGAGGAGTATATGAGTGGAAGAGGAAGAAAGCAAGGAGAGGGAGAGAAGAAAGGGAAGGGATGGTGGGGGAGAAAGAGAGAGGGGGAGGGAGAGAGTAAAAAAAGAGAAAGAAAGGGAGAGGGAGGGAGAAAAAGAGAGAGAGTGAGAGTGAGAGAGAGGAAGAGAGAGAAAAAGAGAGAAAGGAGAAAAAGAGAGAGACAGTGAGAGAGAGAGAAAAAAGAGAAAGAGAAAGGGAGAGGGGGGGACACTATCACATAGTAGAAATAACTCTAGATTGAGAATCAGATGACCAGAGATCAGTTATTTTATCTGATAAGGGAGTTGGCCTAAATGAGGCCTAGATGATCTCTGAAGTCTCTTCTAGCTCCAATAGTCTACAAATCTACTAATAGTGAGCCACAAGGGAGCCAGGCCAGAAAGCAATGTACAATTTACCCATAGGTATCAGAGAGTTAACTTTGTTTCGGGCTTTATAATGTACGTAGCTTTGGGAAATTTCCATCAGTCTTAAGGTGCTGTTATTAAATCACTTATACCTATAAATTAATCAATTAACAAGCATTTATTCAGGGTGTGCTATAAGCCAGGCCTGCTTTCCTGGCCCCCATTTAAGTCTCAGCTCAAAGCTCACTTTCTCCAAGAGGCCTCTCCTGCTGCCCCTCCATGCCCCCCACCCCACCTTTAGTGCCTTCTCTCTTCTTCTCTCACAGCTTCTGACTCTATTCTGTTCCTCCTCTTCCCTAGCAGCCTTCTTACCCAGCAGATGCCATTGCCCCGGAGATTCTCTCCTTCCATTGAGTTCCTGTCCTCACCTCTCTTTTGAGAATGGCCAGGGCATCCATGGTCACTTCTCTCCCAGTCTTGCTACTGACTCTGGACTTTTCCCTCTTGTCCCCCAACAGGTCCCTTCCTCATCCGTTTTCTAGCTTCTTTTTCTGTATAATCTTCCCCCTTTAAAATTTAAGCTCTTGGAAGATAAAGAACGTGGTGGGGGGGGGGGTTCAGTTTGCTCACGTTTCTATGTTCCTGGTGTTTAACAAAGTATTGAGCACAGAGTTAGTGCTTTAAAAAATTAGTTCTCTCTATTTCCACCTATTACCTTCCTCTTATAGTCTACATATCTGTAGGGATGCATTTATTTGCAGGTTGTCTCTGCATTAGAATGGGGGCTCCTCGCAGGCAAGGACAGTGTTTCTGCCTTCTTTCTTTGTATCCCCAGCACTCATGACAGTCCTCTACATAGTAGGCTCTTAATAAATGTTTATTGACTATCAGACCCTGGGCTAGGCACTGGGGTTACAAATGCACCAAAAGAACAATCCCAGTTGTCAAAGATCTGGAATTCTAGAGCTCTTTGGCAACTGATGACCCCCTCTTCATAAGGCCGGTTTAAAATGCATAAAATCAGGGCAGTTAGGTAGGACAGAGTATAGAGAGCCAGGCCTGGAGTCAAGAGGACCTAGGTTCAAACCTGATCTCAGATACTTCCTAGTTGTGTCCCCCTGGCCAATTTACTTAACCGCCATTACCATTCTTCTTTCTTAGCAATAAGGGTTTAAAAAATAAAATGAAATAAAATGCATTAAATAGAATACAGAAGATTACAAAGTAAACTAAAGGATAGTGAATTTTTTTCTCTTTCAATTTTTTTCCATCATAGATGCCCTGAAATCTATTTATAGAACTTTGGGGATCCAAGGACCCAGGTTACAATAGAGCCTATTATGGCACTTTATAAATATTATCTTATTTGATCCTCATAGCAACTGAGAAGTAGATGCTATTATTATCCTCATTTTATAGTTGAAGAAACTGAGGCAAATAAATGCTAAATGACTTCCCCAATATCACACAATAAATGTCTAAGTCTAGATTTGAACTCAGATCCACCTGACAAGTATAGACAGGTAGTCTATACTGCGCCACCTAGCTACTACTGTCTTTGACTTAAAATGGGACTCCGTTATTCATGCTCTCCTCCTGATTCTTATTCCAATTAACAATGGCAAGAATAGCTCTTTCATGTTCACAAAGCTCCTTCTTCCTTAATCCAGTACAGAAGGTAGGGCAAGGATTGCGCCCATTGCACAGATGGGAATATTGAAGCCCATGGAGGTTAAATTCCCTCTCTCTTGGATGACACAGTTAGTAATGTTCAAAACCAGCATCTCAATACATCCAGCTCCCTCACACTATTTTCTCACTTAACTGGCAATGTGAACCAGAGGCCATTCCTGTGTTTATTCGAAATGATTTAAGCAGAGTGCCAGCTCTGCCTTCAAATGGTTAGACCTGGTCTTCTGCAAGCCTCCATTCTCTCCCTTGTAAAAGGAAGCTAACACCTTGAATTACTTGTCTCACAGGGATGGCCATCATGAAAGCCCTTTGTTAGATGTAAAGTGTTACTGAAATGGGAAGAGCAATTATAATTTTGCTAAATATCAAGTTATGCCCATTTGGGGGATTTTTCTTTTACTAATCAATCAACAAACATTTATTAAGTGTCTTCTATGTTCCATACTAGTGGAATAGCCTTACTTTTTGCTTTCCAAAATTCTTTCTTTGGGCCCATTCACCTCAATCATTCCAGTCAGTACATAAAATTATCCTAGCAAATAAAGAACATGTGTAGGTATAAACAAAAGATAAAACTGAGATATCATTAATAAATTTTCATTAAGACCATTCAAATTTCCATATAATAATATCCACATTTATAGAGGACTATAAGATTTATAAAGCATTTTCCTTATAGGTAATAGGAGTAACATTTTCTCTACTTTATCGATCTGGACAACTGAATTGTTGAAAGGCTGAGGTATCTGCCTAAGGTCAAACAGCTGATAAATTTCTGAGGTGGGTCTCGAACACAGAACTTCCTACTGTCAGATCCAGTGCTCCATGGATGCCCTCTATGACCCAGACTCTCTTGAAACACTAACATTTCTCCATTTTGAGTTAGAGAATATTAAATGTAATCATCATCCAAAAAGGGAAATCTACTAATTTATCCATGGCATTCCACTACCAGTGGAAGAAAAAATATCTGGGATGGCAGATGGGTGTCAAGGGGTGCCACTGTGGAAAAAAGGAAAGACAATACTCTGAGAGGTGTATGAATACTGATAATACAATGACATGGATGATACACCTAAGCTGCCTCCTGGCAGCTGGAGAGATGCTGAGGTGTCAGGAAAATGTGAAACAATAAACCACCAGCCCTGGGTTATACTTAAGCTATTAAAGGCAGTTTATTGAAATCATTTCTGCACTTGTACCATCATGGAGCCCAGCAGCTTGAGTGCCATGGTATTTTGTGATGCCAATTAGTGTATCTCATGATTAATTCCTGTACCGACCTCTAGTCTGTGATTATGATGAAAAGAAAATTTGCCAAGAAAGATAACGACAATTATCCTGGTGCCAACAACAGAATCAACCTCTCACATGTAAATAACACGTGCCATTTTTAAATACTATTCAACTCTGAATCCCCATCAACCACAATGTGGCATGAATTCCACTCTCTGCTACCCAGGGATAGATTATGTAGTTTGCAGATTATTCAGCCCCCCTGAATCTTCTATCTTCTTATACATTCTCTCTCTCTCTCTCTCTCTCTCTCTCTCTCTCTCTCTCTCTCTCTCTCTCTCTCTCTCTCTCTCTCTCTCTCTCTTTCTCTATCTCTCTCCCTCTCCCCTATCTCATTCTCAGTCTCTGTTTCTCTCTCCCCTCTCCCTCTCTTTTTCTCCCTCCCTCTGTCTTTGTCTCTCTTCCTCCTCTTTGTCTGTCTCTATCTCCATCTGTCTCTCTCCCCCTCTCCCTCTGTCTCCTTCCCTCCTTCCCTCTTTCTCATTCTTTGTCTCTGTCTCTCATTCTCTCTCCCTCTCTCTTCTGCTTCTATTCATTACTCTCTCTCTGTCTGTCTCTCTTTCTATCTCTCTTTTCTCCTTCCCCTCCTTCCTGGGCGCTGAAGGGAAAGCAAGAAAACTGAGTTCAGTTCTGATAATACATAAATAGATCATGCAACTGTGTCCTTTTTAGCTCTCCAGGGAAAATGGAATCTGGAGATTATCTAGAGATTTTCTTTGTCTGGGCAACTACCCTTGCCCCAAATTTCTTTACCCTAGAGGTTTTCCCTAGAGGTCTGTGCTACTATGCCTCAGGAGTAGAGAAGAGCAGCTTAGGGGGATTAGAGGACTGTAGAACAGGGAAGAAGAGAGAACTCTAGCTCCAGGATGACAGGGTCAATCCTTGTTCTGGACAAAACAGCTGTCGCAACCTTCCCATGCTTGTAGACCCTCAGTTTGGGCCGCTCCAACCTCTACACATTGCCTGGAATTCGTTGGGAAGGCAGCCCAGGCTGAAGGGAGTTTTTTCAACTCTTGTTCAGCAGTGATTCTGTGAAAAACACATCAGGTCATGTGGGTACGTCCCCACAACCACTCGCATCCCTTTTTCTCAATAAAATGACTAGGTCAGATGACTCCAATATGTTTGAAGTTCCACACGTTCAAGGGGAATTAAAGTAGCAGCTGTGTTTTGTGCTCTGGACTAGGTTTCTCTAAGGAAAATCACTTCAGGAAATCCAAGGCCCTGGGAAGTGGTTTGGTAAACCTCTAACAGAACAGTCATAGTCACTTTCACCCACTTTTCACCCAGTATCTCTCACTTCAGGGGAGATTTCTGCTTGAAGTCTATTACCCATGCCAAGATTTTCATGTGAATTTATCAAATACCTTTCATATTAGTTCTCCTAAATCAATTTCCATCTTCTTGGATCTCCCATTCCAAAACGGAGCTTGACATCTGCCTCGATTTAGCATACATCCCAAGAAGGCCAAAGGCAGGAAAAAAAAGAAAAAAGAACTCCCATCTACATACCAAATATCCAGAGAAGCATCATTTGTGGTACCAAAAAAGGTCAATCATTTAACCTCACTGAACCTCAGTTTCTTCATCTGTATAATGTGGGGGTTGGACTAGATGACCTGAGAGGTCTCTTATTGTCCTAAGTCTGATCTTATGGCCTCTAAAACCCTATCAGCCCTAATCTATGATCCTGTGATTAGGGAGTGACTGAATAAATTGTGTTATATAAATACAATGGGATGTTATTATACCACTATCTCAGTTTTATCTCTATATCCTCAGTGCCTAGCCCACGGAGTGATACATAGTAGGTGCTTGATGAATGCTTATTCATTTATTGACCATATAGAACAACAAATAGGAAGAATTCTGAGAAACATGGAAAGATACAAATTGATGCAAAGTCAAATAAGAAGAACCAGGAACACATATATATGCATATATGCAAGGATTATAATAATGGAAACTCCTCCAGTAGTCTGTAAGAATCCACTTGAGAGCAGAGGTTTGTTTTTTGTCTTTTTATTTTTTATTTTATTTTATTTTTTAAACTCTTACCTTCTGTCTTGGAATCAATACTGTGTATTGGTTCCAAGGCAGAAGAGTGGTAAGGGCTAGGAAATGAGGGTTAAGTGACTTGCCCAGGGTCACACAGCTGGAAAGTGTCTGAGACAGATTTGAACCTAGGACTTCACATCTCTAAGCTTGGCTCTCAATCCACTGAAATACCCAGCTGCCCCCTTGTTTTTGTCTTTTTATACTCAGTCCTGGGGCCCATAAAAGATAATTAATGTTTGACAAATTAAATTGAATCAATATGAAACAGTATGAAAAGATGTCCAAATTTAGATTAACCATAATGACTGCCTTTGGCCCCAGAGATGAGATGACAAAACACAATTCTCAGAACGGTGAGCATCTTCAGTGGATAGAGAGGCAGGTCTACAGACAGAAGGTGCTGGATTCAAATTTGTTGCAGATAAGTCCTAGCTGTGTGGCCCTGGGCAAGTCACTTAGCTCCAGAAACAAACCCCTCCTGCTCTTCTGCTTTGGAACCTTAGCACTGATACTTAGTATTGATTCTAAGATAGAAGGTAAAGATTTTTTGCTTTTGTTTTTTTTTATGTAGTTTCCTTATGAAAAAGAACACTATCCACATTCAGAGGAAGAACTGTGGGAGTAGAAACACAGGAGAAAAACAACTGCTTGATCACATGGGTTGATGGGGATATGATTGGGGATGTAGAATGTAAACAATAACCCTAGTGCAAATATCAATAATATGGAAATAGGTCTTGATTAATGACACATGTAAAACCCAGAGGGACTGCATGTCAGCTACAGGAAGGGGGTTGGGGAAGGTCAGGAAAAGAACATGAATCTTATATAACCATGGAAAAATATTCTAAATTAATTAATTAAATACAATTTTCCAAAATTAAAAAAAATTACTAAATAAATAAATAAAAATAAAATCACTCTGGGCAATAATAAAATGAAATGAAATGAAATAAAAAATAAAAATGTAGTTCCCTTCTCATGGTAGAGAGGTAGGGAATGACAAGTGTAGAAAGATCCAAATATTGGGGCCCTTTTGTTCATCAATTTGGATTAACTGTTCTTTGTTACAAGAGAAGATTCAATGGAAGTAGAAGATCCCTTGAGAAATAAGTGGTATAAAAAAAAAAGACATTAATATAAGTTTTAAAAGTAAATAAATAAAGAAGAGCTCTATGGCAAATACATATACATATATATGCATATATATATTCAACACTGAGCTAGAAAACTCAATGGCAAGGATATAATCTTAAATATTTACATTCAAATTTGAGTGTGGATGAGGCAGGGGCATACTGTGAAATTTCCTCAATGAAAGCAGACAGGACTTTAGCGGGAAGAGAATGATATGGGAAAATGAGGGGCATTGCAAAATGTTTCCAAGGAAGTGGTGGGCAGATGTTCTAGGAATGTTCTAGTGGATTTCAGAGCCCCACAACCCAAGAGATTCCCCTCAAGACAAGGTATCCAAAGCACCAGCTACAGAAACAAAAACACAAATGCCATTGGTGATTCAGGGCCTTACAATGAAGTCGTTTACATTCAGCTAGGTAGACAGTATGACCAAAGAAGCCCAACCAAGACCAAGCCCACTTGCTCACCCCGGGAACAAGTTTGGAGCTCCCCACTTACCGTATCAAAATACATGGTATCATTAATAACACATTCCCAGATCGTATCATTAGTATTTATCTAGACGAAATATTATTAGTGTTTGTCTATCCTAAGAGGAGGGGTTGGAATGGCCTGGTCAGGATGATGTAACTTGTGGTTCCAGAAAGTCTGCAGACTGAATTTCCAACTTAATACTAACCACTGGGCACCATCTTTAAGTTTCTCCCAAATGGTTGTCGGTACACATTCGATATGTAAATAGCCACCAGCCAGCTGCTTATGGTTTAGAGGGCCTGTTCCAGGGAGCTATTTTGGATGGTTCCATTTCTAAACGAATGATTCAATAACACAAGTGTCTCACCCCCACCCCCACCCCCAAGTTAATGACCTTACAGGATAACTCTGCTTTCGAGTGTCTTCCAACTAATGACATGCAAAAAGCATTTATTGAGCACCCACTTTGATAAGGCACCTGAGGGATGGAAAAGGACAAAAAGAGTGCCGGGCTGCCCTCGGAAAGTTTACATTCTCCTGGGGAAGGATATAACATTTAAGCAGATAAGTAAGAAACACTTTGAGGAGGGAGCTAGCACTCAAAGAATATAATAATAGCTGACATTTCTATCTCCTGCCAAAGAGCACTATAGTTGCAGAGTTTATATGGATCTCAGTACAGAGGCTCTAAATTTAGAGCATGACCAGCCCAAGAACAGGTTCAAATGCATTCTAATTCGATAGGTACTTGGGTGGCAGGCACTGTGCTAGGCATTGGGGAGGCAAAATGGTCTCTGCCCTCCTGGAAATTCAATTACCAAGCACTTGCCTTCGGGGATACAGTGGAAAAAATAAAAGGAACTGCCTGTCCTCAGGGAGCATTCACTCTGCAATGCATCATCCTAATAGAATCGGGAAAAGCTGGCGACGACATGAAGCCTTCCTCAGCAGAACTACAGAGTTTTAGAATATCTGTTCAACGTCATTACATTTGGATAGCAAGAAAAAGGTTAGAATTTGGCAACAGATATTAAAATATGGTCGGCCTGTTTGTGGGCTCAGTTTGAGGTCACAAATTCTGCTGGAGTTAGGCACATTGGCTTCAATTTCAGTTTCCAAAAAGAGGAAATGATCAAGTTATCATGGATCTTTTCAACAGATGAAGTTTTAATATACTCTTTGTTTTTGTTTTGTTTTTTTAATCTTACTTCTGTCTTAGAATCAATATTATGTTATCATTGAAGTTAAATGACTTGCCCAGGGTCACACTGCTAGGATGTATGTGTTGAGTTGTTTGATTTTTTTTTTTAATGCACCACACTTGAGGCAGTTCTCCTGATCCCCTGATATAACTATAAGAACTGGAAAACAAAGAGGGACCTTGGACATCATCTAGTCTCAGCATCCTATTTTATAGTTTTTGTTTGTTTTAAACCTTTATTTTCTCTCAGTAACAATTCTAAGACAGAAGAACAAGAGCTAGGCGATTGGAGTTAAGTGACTTGCACAGGGTCAAACAGCTAGGAAATATCTGAGGCCACATTGGAACCTCCAGACTCCAGGTCTATCCCTCTATCCATATGCTACCTAACTGCTCCTTACCCTATTTTATAGTTTAAAGAAACTGATTCTCAGAGATGGGACTTGCCCAAAGACACATAGTTAGCTAGAGGCAAAGGCAAGACTACTAAATCAATCTGGCTCCTAAATCTAATACTTCCTGACATAAGAATAAAATCCAGCAAGAATTCCCCCTGTGAGCCTTTTTTAAATCTCCCTACTATATCCGTGTCTAATTTTTAATCTTCCTTGGGCTTGCACATAAAAACCAAAACATTCCAGCTCTATGATTCCTCCTCTCCACAAGGATTCTATAGGATAGCTTCACATAGAAGATTTTATACTTACTCTCTCTCTCTCTCTCTCTCTCTCTCTCTCTCTCTCTCTCTCTCTCTCTCTCACTCTCTCTCTCTCTCTCTCTCTCACGCTCTCTCTCTCTCTCTCTCTCGCTCTCTCTCTCTCTCAAATTCTTTTCTCAAAGCCATGATCTTCTGTCCTCCAAATCCAAAGATCAGTCATGTCTCAAATGGGCATCCTTGGGCACAAAGGGCACTGGGTAAGAGTGTGTGGATGACTCAATGCGATCCACCCCCACTTGGAGCAAAAACTCACTGGGCCTATACTACGGAAATTGGTCTGTCAGCATCATCTTCCTACCCAAAGGACGGTTCACGGACCAACGTCAGCATCTGCAAGGAAGTTCTTCTACAGGACACATAGAATCATATTGAGAAAGTCCTCATATCAAGACTAAAAGTCATATTAAAAATAATTTTCAATTATATTAAAATCAACATGCATTCATTAGTACCTATTGTGAGACAGGCACTGGGGATGAGGATGGGCTGGAACTAATTCCCTCAGCCAATGGAGATTTGGTAGACCAATAAATCTGGTCTGTAATTCATGGTCTTAGAAGGTTGCCTAGGGGCACAGAGAGGATAAGGGACCTGTCCAGGATCAGGCAGAACTTGAACCCACATTTCCCTACTTCCAAATCGGATTGTACATTGCCTGACTACAAGTATTCAAGCATCTGGGATACAAATACAAAATGGGCCAATTCCTGTATTCAAGAAGTTTTCATTTTATCCAGGGGGGCAACCTGTGCCCATAAGTATGAATAAAGAAATATATAAAATAAATGGGGGGGGGGGGAAAGGAACATATAGACAGCAGCATCTGGGAGTACCAGATCTTGCATGTAGAAAGTTAGGGGTAGGTAGCTAGATAGCACAATGGATAGAGCACCAGAGCACCAGGCCTGGAGTCAGATGAAACTGGCTTCAGATATGTCCCAGCTCTCTGGCCCTGGGTAAGTCACTTAACCCTGATTGTCTAATCCTTGTTACACTTTTTTAGAACTGATATTAAAACAGAAGATAATGGTATTAAAAAAAAAAGGAATTACTCTTAAAATTTCATATAAAATCTTTAGATTGAAAGCTACTTATTCTGGACTTTGGAGAATTGTTATGGAAACTTTAAGGTGCTTGAATTTATTTTTAATTTCTGTCATCTGAAGGAAAAATACGTCACTGTCTGAGGGATGTCATATTCAGTGTCTGCTGGGGGGGGGGGGGCATGGCGTGTGGGAGGGAAAAGTTCTCCTTTTTAAATTTCTATACCCAATCTGACCTTTACTAGTTGTTTTAGACAGGAAGCATGACCCAGTGGGTGAAACACAGGACTGGGAGTCAGGAGTTCTGGTCTATTTTTTAAGCCACATTTAGGCATAATTTTTAACCAATGAATAGAACTGGATGGAAGAATGGACTGAGTACTGGACTAGGAGGCAGAGGACCAAGAATCAGGCTCTAACTCTGCTGCTCATAATGTTAGATTCTTCTACACTAGTATTAATACTAAGACAGAATGTAAATGTTTTAAGAAAAACAACAGAATTTATCTATTCATTTTACAGATGGCACAACTGAGGCCCAAGAAGGTCCTTATTTTCTTTTGTTTTGTTTTAAACCCATATCTTCTATCTTAGAATCAATACTGTGTATTGGTTCCAAGGCAGAAGAGCAGTAAGGGCTAGGCAATGGGGGTCAAGTGATTTGCCCAGGGTCACAGGGCTAGGAAGTGTCAGAGGTCAAATTTAAACCCAGGACTTCTGATCTCTATGCCTGACTCTCAATCCACTGCACCACCCAGCTGATATCTCTGGGTGGGGGTGGGGGTGGGGGTGGGGGAACACCTTAGCTTCTATCCTAGAATTAATACTAAGTATCAGTTCCAAGGCAGAAGAATGGTAAGGATTAAGCAATTATAGAGTAAAGTGACTTGCCCAGGGTCAAACAATTAGGAAGTGTCTGAGGTCAAATTTGATCCCGGGACCTCTCATCTCTAGGCTTGGGTCCTTATCTTTGTAAAGTACTTCTAGAATCTTTCTGAGTTTGTTTCCTCATCTTCTCAGGGTTGTTGGGAGGATGGAATAAGATAACATATAAGAAGTGATCAAAACTTTAAAGGACTATTTAAATGACTTGCCCCAGATCATTAAGGCAGTAAAAGGATGAGCCAAGATTTGAACTCAGGTTCTCTGGCCCTAATGCCTTTGTTCTTTGAACTGCATGCTGCCTATCCTGCACAAGAGCTTGTGTTAAAGGAAGTAAGGATACTTGATGGGGAGAAGAGAAGACAAGATGCTGGGAGGACTCCATCTAAAGGGCTGCCGTGAGAGGAGGGATTGGACTCATGCTGTTTGGCCCTAGATAGCAGAACTGGGAATAATTAATTATGAGGGAAAGTTGCAAAGTGACAAGTTTATATCAGGACAGACTTCTCAATGGTTATGGCTACCCCACAGTGAAATCTTCAAGTTCCTGCTGGATTCCAGGCACTGGACTAAGTACCAGGGGATATAAAGACAAATAAAAGAAAAAAGGTCTTCATTAAGATCTCAGCATTTACAGGTGATCAAAGCAGCTCTGAAGGTGGTGGCTTGTTACATAATGGAAGTCTCTGAGACAGAGAACTGCCTTTCACACATTAGAGTCGGGGCTCTTTCCTAGAGACAGCTGGATGGGATGACCTGGATGACTCTCTATAACTAGACTACTGTGATTCTGGGTCTTCTGATCTGCCCCTTGGTAGCTTTCACTCTCCCCATTCCAATCCAAACCCATTTCTTAGACTCAGATCAATCAATAATCAATAAACAGTTATTTAGCACTTCCTATATGTTTGGGACGGCTAGGTGACAAAGTGGATAGAGTCAGGAAAACTCATCTTCCTGAATTCAAATGTGGTCTCTGACACATAGTTGCTGTGTGACCCTTGGCAAGTCATTTCACCCTGTTTGCCTTGGTTTCCGCAAAATGAGTTGGAGAAAGAATTGGCAAACCACTCTAGTATCTCTGCCAAGAAAACCCCAAATAGGATCATGTTAGTCAAGACCAAAATGACTGAACAGCATCAACTGTGTGCCAGGCATTGTGCCAAATTCTGGGGATACAAATAGAAGCAAAAGACAGTCCCTGCCCTCAAGAAGCTTACAATTCAATGTCCCAACTTTAAAAATCAGAGATCAGGGCAGACCTTGATTATTTCAGCGGATGAGAGAAACAGTGTCTGTCTCTATCTCTTCTCTTCCTCATGAAAAGCCAGCTCGATTGGAGAGGATAAAAGAGAGAACTGGAAAAGGAGGGAAGGAGCTAAACAAGTATAGCATATATATTATATAGCATAGATATGCATATTGTATAATATATTACATATAATCTCCAATAGAGAGGTATTAGAGGAAGAAAATAGAAAATTGAGCAATATCTCTTTTTTTTTTTATTTTATTTCATTGATTTAGAATATTTTCCCATGGTTACATGATTCATGTTCTTTCCCTCCCCTCCTCTCTCCTCCCTCCTCCCTCCTGTAGCCAGTGAGCAATTCCACTGGCTTTTCCACATTATTGATATTGGTACTAGCATGATCATTTAGAGTCTACATCCCCAATCATATCCCCATTGACCCATGTGATCAAGTAGTTGTTTTTCTTCTGTGTTTCTGTTCCCACAGTTCTTCCTCTGAATACAGATAACATCTTTCTCATGAGTCTCTCAAAATTGTCCTAGATCACTGTATTGCTGCTAGTAGTCCATTGCGTTCTCCTGTACCACAGCATATCTGTCTCTGTGTACAATGTTCTCCTGGTTCTGCTCCTTTCACTCTGCATCAATTCCTGGAGGTCGTTTCAGTTCAATGAGCAACCTTTCTAAAGCAACAAAAGCTTCAGAACTAGAAGCCCACAGTAGGCTCTCATATATAAGAACCAAATTTTGACCTGTATCAGCAACTAGGTAGTGCTATGAATAAAGCAGCATTAGGAAGACTTGAGTTCAGATCAGATCTCAGACACTTACTAGTTGTGTGGCCTTGGACAAATTATTTAACCTCTGTCTGCCTCAATTTCCTCATCTGTAAAATGGTCATGATATTCCCATGGTTGTTGTGAAAATCAAAAGGGATATTTGAATAGCATTTAGCATAGTACCTGGCACATATGAGAGATTCCTTTCCTTCCCATCATATACTATATCTCCAAAATGCAGAGCATTTTGTAAATGGAGAAATCTTAGTAATTTGTTTTTGTTGTTATTTGTTGTTTTATGTCTTTCTTTATATTCTCAGTGCTTAGAACACAGCAGACACTTAATAAATGCTTGTTGACTTGACTTGCTACTAGGGGAGAGGAAAAACATTTATTAGGCACCTACTATATGCCAGGTACTGTACTACATGCGTTATAATATTATCTCATTTGATCTATTGGAAAGGACTCTAGCATTTCTTTTGCCTCATCTTTTTCAATAAAAATGAAAATGTGTCATTCCTTGTCCACATAATAATCCATATGAGATGCTTTAAATTATTTGGGAAAAGTTACTTTAAACTGCATGTGTTCCCCCAGAGTGGGTAGTTATTGCATTTAATATTCATAGCATCTTCTCAACTCACTTCTTCAATAAACACCCATTTCAGATTTCATCAACCACTCCTATAATTGTTGCATTATAAATGCCTAGCATGGAGGAGGGAGGGGTCCCCTCCAGACCTTGGCTTCCTGATCTGGAATAGGAAAGGTTGGTCTAAATGATCCCAATGGCACCCCTGAGCCCAGATTCTCAAATGGCTTTAGTTCAAATCTCATCCCTAATGCTTATTGCCTGTATAATCTTAGGCAAGTCACTTTAACTTCACTGGTCCTCAGTATCCCCATCTGTAAAATGAGGGAGTTGTATGCCATGTTTTCTGGTGTCCCTTCAAGCCTGGGATGTAAGATCCTGAATCACCCATCTTCAGTACCTCAGTTTCCCTATCTGTAAAATGAGGGGATTGTATACCCTGTCTTGTAATCTCCCTTAAAACTTGAAGATCTAAGATCCTGAATCACTCACCTTCAGTACCTCAGTTTCCCCATCTTAAAATGAGGGGATTGTACAGCATATCTTCTATTGTCTCTTGAACTTGAGATCTAGGATCCTGAATCACTCGTCCCTCCCAACTTTTTAGTTTCTATGTCTGTAAAATGAGGGAGTTGGAGTCAATGACCTCTGAGGTCCTTTCTGGCTGTAAGTCGAGGCTCTCAGGACAATATTAATGTTGAAAGAGTCTCTCCTAGTTTCCTTAGGTCTCATCAGAAAAACGTTGTTTCTCTGCTGATGTTTTCTAGTTATTTAAAAACAACAACCACAACAACAAAATGCTGTTCTGAAACCATTACCACCAAGCAGTTGGAGGAAAAAGCTTAGTAACTTTGATTTGTCCCAAGATACATTTTTTTACACTGAGGTCCTGTTTCTGACTGTAAGCACATGTGACCTGTTCTAAATAAAGGATATTTTCCACTTCTTGCACAACTGGAACAGATACCAACATCAGCCTGAGCAAACTGCATTGTAACTCAAAGGGAATTATAAAAACCACTCAACAGAGTCCAGAAATAACTAATCTGAAGAGGGGAAGGGGGCGGAGAGGGGGTATCTCTGAGAAGATAAGGCTGCCAAGGCACCCTCCCAGATCTCCTTTAATCAGGGTTTTAATATAATCAAATGATCAAATCAATTTACATAATGAAATGGAGAACATGAGGGGCTACAACATGGCAGATGTTCTAATCATTTCGATTCTGCCTCAGATGGATGACTGCCCTTCTCTTTTTAAAGAACAGTTTCCCTATCCAGGAGACAGGACTAAGTGGGTTCACTAGGGCCAGGCTCCTTAACCTTGTAGGTGTCATGGCCACCTTGGGCAGCCCCATGAGGCCTAGGAACCCCTTCTCAGAATACTGCCAAAGACTAAATAGAATACATTGACATGCAAAGGAAAGAAGCCTGTTGAAATACACTAAATTCTAAATTCTTATTTTTTATTATTTATTAAATTATTTGTTTTGATATTTATATTTTTATAATTCTATTTCTATAATTATAATTCTAAAATAAAATTGTATTTTATTAGTTATTAGTTATTAAAATGGTTTGTGAATTAGATATTGAATTAGATATTAAATTAAAGGAGACATTTAAAAACGTTTTTAGGTGTATGAACCCCAGGTCAAGGATCCCTTCTGATTAGAAAGAAAGCCTATTCTTCATCCTAATATGAGTTCCCTAAGTGGATAGAGCACCAGACTTGGCATCAAGAAAGCCTGTGCTCAAACAGAGCCTCAGATATTTACTAGCTATTATGACCCCGGGTAAGTCATTTAAGTGGTATCTGCCTCAGTTTCCTCATCTGTAAACTGGTCATAATAACAATAGTACCTACTTCAAAGGGTTGTTGTGAAAATTGAATTAAATAATTATTGTAAAGAGCTTAGTCTAGTGCTCTGCCTATAAAAAAACACCATATACTAAGTGTTAGCTAGTGTTAAATTAGCTCACTAAACCTGAGACTAAAAAGAAAGACTCTGAATCCTTTAAAGAGGGACAAAGTAACCAATGATGAGAGAAAAATATAGAATTTTAGGGAGGAAAGAAGAGACCCTTACTATCACCTGCTTTGACCCCTCTCGTTTCATGAATAAGGAAGGGAAAATGTCCCCATTAGAAAGTACGTTCTGTGAGGGCAGAAGCTGCTTCCTTTTTAGCTTTATATTCCCAGCACCTAGGAGACACACTGTAGGACCTGAATGACTTTTGTTGAATAAACTTCAATCTAAATAAAAGTAAGCAAGAGGAATTTATTAATCTCCTGCTATGTACCAGGACTGTGCTACGAAAGACATCCACATATTGTAATAATAGTTCATCTATTATTTATTAGGTGTTTATATATTGTATCCTATATCATTATATATTATAATATATTGTATATTTACATATTATATACTATATATGCATTATAATATATTGTATATTTATATGTTATATAACATATGTTATATATTATATGTATGCATTACAATATATTATATAATATATTAACATTATCATATATAATATAGCACCTACAATTTTAAAATACTTTACAAATATTATCTCATCTGATCCTCATGACAACCCTGGAAGGAATTATTATCATCTCCATATTGTAGCTGAGGAAACTGAGGTAGACAGAGACATCTTGTCCAGGGATCATATTGCTAATAAGTATCTGAAGTTAAATTTGAACTCAGGTCTTCCTGGTCTTCAGGTACAGTGCAAATGATTTCAGGGGAAGTGCTAGCAACCATAGCAAGGTTATGGTAAGGGGGAGAGGGGGGAGATAGTGTATCAAAAAGACCTCATGAAGGAAATGGTCCTCAAAGTATGAAGGAAACTAGGGATTCTAAGAGGCAGAGATAAGGAATGTGGGGCAGCCTCATGCAAAGTCACAGAGATGGAGATGGAACACCACACATGAGGAATGGCAACCAAGGCCAATTCTACTGAGCTGAAAGATAAATGAGATATAGAAATAAAATAATCCCAGAAAAGTAGTTTAGGATTAAGCTATAAAGGGTATAAATATCAAGTCGAGAAATTTGGATTTGATCCTACGGGTAATAGGGAGCCACTGTAATTTTTGAGCAGGGGAGTGATACAGTCATTGTATCAAACTTTTCATGACCCTGAAAACTATGGGATTTTCTTGGCAAACATAATAGAGTGGTTTGCCATTTCCTTCTCCAGTGGATTAAGGGTAACAGAGGTTAGGTGATTTGCCCAGCATCACAGTCAGTAAGTATCCAGGTCCAATGCTCTATCCACTGGACCATCTAAAATAAAAATGTTTTTAAAAGGAAAACAGAGATTAAGGGCTACTACTAGGTATCTTGAGGCTGAATTTGATTCCAGACCCAACACTCTAACCTCCATAGCTGCCTTATGTAGAAAATGGACTGAAAAGCAAAGAAACCAGAGACACTGTAGCAATGACTACAGTTTTCACCTTAACAAATCGCAACATTAAGTATTCACCCAGGAGAACTTCAATGTATCACCAACATTAACATGTAACCAACTTTGCCTTAGTTAGTAGTAGTCTCTCTGTACTAAAGGAAAATTTAGATACAATCTAATGAAAGAAAGAGGAAGGGAATACTTCACACAGAGCATCCCTTAAAAAACCCTTACCTTCTTTTTTAAATCTTACCATTATATTGGTAATATATATATATATATATATAATATTTTTTTAACCCTCACCTTTCATCTTAGAATCAATATTGATTATGGGTTATATGACTTGCCCAGGGTCATACAGCTAGAAAGTCTCTACAGCCACATTTGAATCCAGGACCTCCTGTCTCCACGCCTGGCTCTCAATGCACTGACCCACCTAACTGCCTCATCAGGCACTTTTTAAAATATTATCTCATTTGATCCTCACAACAATTCTTCAAGGTGAGTGGGGGGGGGGAGGTATTATTATTATTATTTCCATTTTACAGTGGAAGAAACTGAGGCAAACAAAGGTTAAATGACTTGACTAGAATTGTGGCTAGTATGTGTTAGAGGTCAGATTGGCACTCGGGTCTTTCTAACTCCAGACCCAGCATTCTATTCACCATGCCACCAGCTGAATTTAGAACTTGGAGACATCACATCACAGGTTATTCCCCTTCCAGAAGCACAACTAGAGATTTTGTTGCTCAAGGAAGACAGCACACAATGAACCAAGAAATGAGGCAGGTTTACTGGAGGGAATTTGCCAAAGGTGTAGCTCCCACCAGAGGAAGGAAGTAGTACATCTGACAATTTCCTATTTTAACAAATTATTCTTGCTAACAAGGTGCTTTGCTTAGTTGTTTCTACACTCCTGAAGGATAGCAAGTGCTGTTAGCAAGCTGGAGCAAAGCCCCAGTCAGCCTGTCCTAGTTCCCTCTCTGATCCTGCAGATGAGGAAGCTGGTTTGCCCAAGCTCACACAGGGTCCAAATTCAGGGATCTTTCACTGAACCAAACTACCTACACAGAGCTTAGTAAAGGTTACCATGCAGCAAGTGAAACAAATTTATTTCTTCTTCATCTCTGATGAACAGCAAACTAAATAAACCAATTCATGAATTTAATAAAACGGGGGGATTACAAGATTAAGAGAGAAATCAGTTCTGACAAAATGAGTTTTAAAAGTGTATTTAAAGGGCACAACTTGGTGACTCAGAAGATTGGGAGTCAGGCCTAGAGACAGCAGGTTCTGGGTTCAAATGTGACACTTTCCTAGCTGTATGACTCTGGGCAAGTTAATTAATCCCCACTGCCTAGTCCTTACCACTCTTCTGCCTTAGAATCAATACAGAGTATTGTATTCAATTCAACTATTCAAAATTAAATACACTGTATTGATTCTAAGACAATAGGTAAGGGTTTGTTTTTTAATATATTATGAGCTCCAGAGCCCTTGAATGTTTAACATCTAAAAAATTAGCACCAGAAATATGCATTATCCAAAAGAACTAAGAAAAATAGAGGGATGCTATAGCATTTACACATGTTGTTTTAAGCCCAAATATATAGACAGGGGGACTTGGCTGCTAAGAGCTCATTCACCAGTTCCCAATATATTTCCCTGACTCTGCAGATGTGTGAATTCTGGGCTACCCTTGATATTCAGCACTTTTAGTCTGCTGCCATTCAGAATTCATTCTCAGGGACATACAAATGTTTAAACCATCTCTTTGGGTGCATCAAAGTAGAAAACAATTCTTTTCTTTGTAAGGCTTTTTTTCCTTGGTTTCCTTTTGCTCAAAACCAGTGACTTGGCATAGATAATGTGACCAAATGGATTTTATATCAATCTAACCCAATGACTTAACACTACTAAATATAAGGAGGGCTGGTTTGGAATAACAATTTCTCTTCTTATTAAAAAAAAAAGAAAACAACTACTCAGGGGGGCTTGAGCTTAGCCAAAATTCAAATAAATAAATACTTTTGAAGTTCAGGATTTCTAAAGAGATGGCAAATGCATATTCATTGACTGTAGATTAGAAGAGACCATTTTTAATGTTGTCCTAATTGTTCATTCTAATTTCCAATAATTTTAAATGTTATAAAAAAGAAAAATACAATGATATCTCACAAAGTACTTGGAAAAAAGTGCAGATGAAATGAACACTGATGATACCTTTTAGCATGCCTGCAGGCAAAGAATTAAATAGATGGTTTCAGAGCCATAACTAGGCCTTCTGGTGCCCAGAGCAAATTCAATTGAATGTGGGAAGTCAGAGGCCCCTGTCAGGTGTCACTGGAAACCCAGAGGGGACAGCTGAACCCCAGAGTGGGGAAAGGGGAATTTGAGAAGCAGGGTACCACAGCAACAAGACACTTAGCAGTAATGGTCTGGAACAAAGTGAAGGACTGGAAATGATCATACCAGGAGAGCCAACATGTCAGAGAACCTCCCTGGAGATGAGCCATGCCCCCAAGAAAGGAGGAATTCTCTATGCCCCAGTAAAGACCTGGTTTTCCAGACCAAGTTATAGCTTCATGAGAAATTAAAAGGTTAATGCAATCTAAGCTTCTGCTATCTCTCTTGACCTGCCCAGTCAAGATTTATAAAGAGAAAGAAAGAAGAAAAAAGAAGGGGAGGAAGAAAAAATAAAGAAAAGAGGAAAGAGGTGGAAGGAAGGAAGGAAGGAAGGAAGGAAGGAAGGAAGGAAGGAAGGAAGGAAGGAAGGAAGGAAGGAAGGAAGGAAGGAAGAAGGAAGGAAGGAAGGAAGGAAGGAAGGAAGGAAGGAAGGAAGGAAGGAAGGAAGGAAGGAAGGAAGGAAGGAAGGAAGGAAGGAAGGAAGGAAGGAAGAAAGGAAGGAAGGAAGGATGGAAGGATGGAAGGAAGGAAGGGAGGGAGGAAGAAAGGAAGGAAGGAAGGATGGAAGGAAGGAAGGGAGGGAGGGAGGGAGGGAGAAAGGAAGGAAGGAAGGAAGGAAGGAAGGAAGGAAGGAAGGAAGGAAGGAAGGAAGGAAGGAAGGAAGGAAGGAAGGAAGGAAGGAAGGAAGGAAGGAAGGAAGGAAGGAAGGAAGGAAGGAAGGAAGATTAAGGCAAGAGTAGGATCAAAAAAAAAAAAAAAAGAAGGGGGAGGGAACACCCTGAACAAGTGAGGCCCTGATAAAATAACACAACAGATGTAGATGACAATGCATTACAAAACTGTTGAAGACTTATAGGAAATTTTTGACAACTCGATGTACTTATTCACAGATTTTATTTTGCTAGCTGGTTCCAAAAGCATGTGTCTGCTCCAGAAACAAGTTTTGTGACAACATTTTAATTGTGTTCCCCTATAATTCTGCCCTGTGCCTCCTCAACTCCAATGTGTGATGCTTTTTGCCAGCCCCTTCCACCCTCCCAACAGAGTCACTTGATGTTTTATATGCACAGGGTTAGGTACATAGAAAGAGGTTCTCACTAAGTGCTGGTTGACAGGCTGATTGATTATGTGATTGAATTAACCATTGGTTTCTGGAAAATTGTAGGCCCCAGATCTATTGAACACATCTCTGTAGGAGTAAGCTCCTTGAGGAAAAGGACAGTTATCAGTTTTGGAATCCTCAGTTCATATACTTTGCTATGTCCGTATCAAATGAAATTGAATTGGCATCAGTTTCCCAGATATGCTCTTCCCTTACTCTTTCAGATTCTGTAGTATTATCTATTTGCCCTTAATTGGAATGAAAGATCCAGTGAACAAACTTGTTCAAGAGTCCAAGTATACACAGAACCAGCCCACGCTTTCCTTCTCTGGACCATGTAAATGTTTTATCCCAGCAAAGAAAGCAAACAGCTTTAGACATATATGGCTGGCGCTGATCTCTTCAGCCAAGGCTAGATAACAGCTCTGGAAGAGAATACCCAACAATACCCTTTACACATCAGCCTGAATCCCCACCCCCAACAGGCAAACACACATCTCTGCTCACACCAATGCTGGGCAGATGCGCCTAACTAACCTCAGATGACATTTCTCCCCAATCTTCTTTTTTAAGCATTTATAAACAGACTGATTCAGCAGCACTGCTTGCTGGGTGTGCTACTCACTGATTTCTCCTCTACAATTTGGATTCAGAAGCTTGCTAAATCCATCAGGAAAATAAATTCAGTCATCAGTTCCCATTAGAACTTGCCCCAACCTCCTTCCTCTTCTAAATAATACTACCACCAGAAGGTGGCAGGGGTTACACAATATCCCTGACTGGGTCTGGCTCTCACTACAGCTTACTTTTTCCCCAGCCAGCTCCATCCACCTGGGGTCCTTCTAACAGCTGGGGGGTGGGGGGGGGTGGAAGGGGCAAGCAAGGAGAGGAGGGAAGTGAAGATGCTGGAGCTGAAGGTTTCCTGCTAGCAAGCACCTTATCTTATCTTGCAATTGAGAACACAATCTCAATCATTACGGCCTCCACCCATCTGCACACTTGGTCAAGCCTAGGACTCAGGTGGGGGGTGGGAGCCGAACTGGCAAATCAAAGGCCAAGGTGCCAAATTCAAAAGGATGGTCTCCAAATCCGTCCAGGGAAGCAGATGGTAGAGGGCTCGGAGAAGGCGGAAGCTAGAGAGAAGGGGATTTCTCTGTCCAAAGCAGAACAAACCATCACCCGGTCCCCTTCAAACCCGATCCCACCTCTCTCAGCCAATCCTAAAGAGCCCGGGCTGCAGTTTTCTGCTGAGAGTGAAGCAAGGTCCAAAACAAATTACAAGACTCCAAGACTGAATACCCCCCTAGGAACCGACAAGCCCAGAGCCGGGGCTTTTCACTCACCTTGGTCTGAATGAGAAAATTTCACCAGAGCTTGGGAGCCCTCCCTTCCCTAGGGGAAGAACACACAACTCCAAGACCCCAGCCCCACCCTGGCTATCCTCCGGAGGGGAGGAGGAGAGCTCAAGCAAAACTCACCTGCAGGCGGCCTGGGGCAGGTGTTCCCGGAGGCAAGGAACTCCGGAGGGCTGACTGGCAAAGAACTGGCGGCCGCCCCCTTGCCACCGCTCCCTCCTGCGCAGTCCCCAGAGTAGGCTTGGTTCAGGCAGGAGACCCTCGGGTTCTTCCATCACTCCCTCCTCTGGACTCTGGGGCTCTGTGGCCCCCTTCCACTCTCAACTTCTCTGGCCCGCACCTCCAGACCTCACTAACTCGAGGATCCGAGCCTCTTTAAACTCTTTCTTTCTCGGCCTCACCTAGGATCCCAACCCTCCCCAGTGCCAGCGTCTGGGGCTCCTAGCCAAAGAAGGTCCAAGGTCCTCTCTGGGGGGCCAGCAGGGAAATCCCTGGAGCACGGTTTAGGGCAAGAGAGTCCCCTAGACATGCGTTCCGTTAGAGGCAGAGAGGGGGTGGGGCAAGTGTACCCCAGATGTGAACTCTGCCTACAACGCGGGGGGGGGGGGTGGGCAGAGGGGCTCTGACACACCCCAGATGTGCACCCTCCCTTCAGAAGTGAGACAGCAGACCCCAGAGATTTATCCTCCCTTCAAGAAAGTAAGGAGCAAGGTACCCCAGAAATGCATCGTCCTAAGAGGATAGGTGGGCCACGCACCCCAGAATGAATCTTCTCTGCAGGAAAAGGGAGAAACATACTCCCCAGAGATTCATCCTCTCTGCAAGAAAATGCGGGAGACACCCTAGTTATGCATCCTCCTTACAGAAAAGTGGGGACAATACACTCCAGAGGTTCCCCCGCCTTTCAAGAAAGTGGTAGCAAGATATACATCCTCCCTGCAGGGAAGTAGGAGGCAAGAGACCCCAAAGAGTCATCCTTTCGGGAAAGTAGGAGTAACACGCCTTCCTGCAGGGAAGTGGGAGAAGAGCATCCCCCAGGCATAAATCTTGAGAGGGGCAAAGTCCCCCAGATGTGCCTTCTCTATGCGGGGTGTCCCACGGTGGGCAGCGCCCCTCAAAGGTGCATTCTTTCTGCTAGAGTGAGCCAGGGTCTCCTATGTGCGCGATCTTCCCAAGGGGGTACGGAGGGGGGCGGCACTCATATTGACCTCGTAGCCGATCCGCGTTCCGGACACTGTCAGAGTTTCCCTCTGCCTCGGGGCAAGGGCACAGGGTCCTTCGAGAAGGAGACTAACTGTCCTTGTCTTGGGGAAGCGACCACGGCACTCCAGGGCAGAGGGGTGTACCCTCACCCCAGCTTGGAAGGAGAGGTGTCCTCCTATCCCCTCCCACCCTCCCTCCCTCTTTCTTTCCCTCCCTCCTGGCAGCTGTCACTCACCTGCATTTCAGAGGCTGACTCTTCAGTTCGTAATAGGTCTTGGGCTCCTCGTGAAACTCCTCCCCGACTTCGAAATCCGGCACTATCCCTGATTCGGACTGCATGGCTCCTGACCGCGCGGCGCCCGGCAGGAGCGGAGCGCACGCACAAGCCGAAGCGCAGCAGCGGCAGCGGCAGCAGCAGCGGCGGCGGCAGCCTAGGAGCCCGGGGGCGCGGCGGGGAGGGGCCAGGGACGGCGCCCGGCGCCCCCTCGCAGTGCCAGCCACAGCCCACTCCCTCCCCCTTGTCCTCCCCTGCTCCCTAGGGCTCGCTTAGTTTACACACTCTCACCCGGAGCGGGCGGGCGGCCGGGCGCTCCCTGGGAGCTGTAGTTCCACCAGGAGCCCCGCTCCCCCCGTCAGCTCGGAAAGTGGCTCCCCCTAAGACTACAAGTCCCAGCAGGACGAGCGGCCTCGAGGCAACGTAGTGGACACCGGCGTGTGCAACTCTTGTTTAGACTCTTTGTCAATGTCAGGGGCTCCCCCCTCCCTGCTCTGTCCCTTTCCTTTTTTCCCTTTCTTTCTATTGCTCAAAGGTTGCAAACTTAAGTATTTAATATCAATAGGAGCTGCAGTCTGCCCACTTGCCGTCAACCCCGGGGCCTCAGATATTTGGGTTGGCAATGCAAATTCCCACCTCCTTTTTTTTTTTTTAATTAAAGTGAGGTGGGGGACTGGCTCTTTAAAAAGTGAGAGTATTGAGCACTGCCTTTAAATCAAAGGGCTTCCTCCAAGCAGGCGGGGATAACTGGACTGCTGCTAAATGTCTAGCTGTCCCAGTTCAGGACAAGAATGAAAAAAGGCAAGGAGAAAACAACCTTCAGCAATTTCGGGATGAAGATATTATTGTCTCGACCTCGCGGCAAATTCCCTCCCCCTGCAGTTGTGTATGGGGTTTGCCTTTTTTTTTTCTTTTATTCCAACAGCAGCAGCAGCCTAAATTGCTATTCCCCTCCCCTCCCCCCATTAGTCGGATTGCAAACCGGCTCCCAAACGTATCTCAACTTTTAAGGGAAACTTTCGTTCCTGCAGGAAAGCGGAGTTGCTAAATAGAATGCTGGCGCCTCCTTTTTCATTTTTCCAGTTGGCAGCTGTTTCTGGCCTCCAGTGAGGCTGCGGGAAAGAAGAGAGATGCAGTGGAAAGGGGACAGAATTTGTAGTCCAGAGAAATGGATTCTAATACCTACTCTGCAGTTTATTACCTGAGTGACCTTGACCAAGTTACTTCCTTTGTCTGGGCCTCTGCTGGAAATGACTGGGGGCGGGAGGGAGGTGGGACTAGATAACCTCGAAGGTCCCCTCCAACATCGAAATCTATGATCTTATGTGATGAGTAAAGAGTATAAAACCAGATTTGTTCGTTTCAGCTCCTCGATGCTCTGGGACTGGGCAGATACCCAGCATGGCAAATCTCCCAATTTTAGCTTATCTCCTCTACCAGACTTCTCTGGCTGGGGTGAGTTACACTAAGACTGGGTTCTTTCTTTCAATCAAGAAGTTACTTAAAGTATCATCTCTGATTAATCTACCTGGAGAACTGAGCTCTTTCCTAGCCTGAATCTGCAGAGATTTCATGTCCTTTGTTTTACAGATCCTGCATATTTATTGGCAACCAAACTGAAGGGGCTAGGGAGAGCAGCAGACACACATTTATTAATCTTATACCATATGCCAGTCACTTTATTAAGAGCTTTACAGTTAGTATCTCATTTCATCCTCACAACAACTCTGAGAAGTAGCTGCTATTATTATCCCCATTTTACAACTGAGGAAACTGACTGCCCAGGATTATAGGCTGGGCCAGAAAGTCTTTGATGCTGGATTCGAACTCAGATCTTCCTAACTCCAGGTCCAGCACTGTGCCACTAAACTAGTGATCTGGTTTATTCTAAGGGGTATTCGGCAACCTGTCCTAAAATTATAGATTTTAATTTGGAAGGCACCTTAGAGGCCATCTATTGCACCACTGTCCCCCCCATTTTACAGAGTAAGAAACTGAGATCCAGAGATGTTAATGACAAGTCAGTCAGTCAGTCAATCAACAAAGCACCTGTTATGTAAGCCCTCAGGATATAAAGAAAAGTTAGAGGCAGTCCCTGCCCTCAAGGAGTTCACAATCTAAGGAGAGGCACATGCAAATAATCAAGTACAAACAAGTTATAGAATGGAAAAGAGGAGACAGGATGCAAATCTAGCTCCTCTTATTCCAAATCCAGTGTTCTTCCTCCCCTGTACAAAACTGCCTATCTCTTTTTTTTTTTATTAAAACCCTTACCTTCCATCTTGGAGTCAATACTGCATATTATTGGCTCCAAGGCAGAAGATTAGTAAGGGCTAGGCAATGGGGGTCACACAGCTGGGAAGTGTCTGAGGTCACATTTGAACTTAGGACCTCCAGTCTCTAGGCCTGGCTCTCAATCCATTGAGCTATCCAGCTATCTAGCTACCCCCTGCCTATCTCATGTTCACCCACAGTTGGAGGGTTTGAGGGGGGAAGGAAATGTTAGAATGTGAGTTGGAGATTTTCACATGTAATCCCCCCAAAATTCTTACTAAAGAAATGTTAACTAAAATACTCTGCAATAAGCTCCACTGGAATATCATTCAATCAATTAATCAAATATTATTTAAACCCTTACTAAATGACTCCATATAGATGGTAGGGACCCAAAGGAACACAAAGACAAGAATGAAATTGTGCCTGCCTTCAAGAAGTTTACATTCTATAATGGAATATGTCTCATAAAACTTTTTTGTCCTAGTGACACCACCTCCCTAAACCCTGCCTTTACAGCCTACTAAGCTACCCTAAATACAAAAGATATTTAATAAAACTTTAGTATATGAGTGAGTTATTTTAATTGAAGTGCACATCAAGATCACACTCTAGAATCTAGCCCAAACCTGATCCCTCCCCATAACTGTGGTTTCAAATCAGAAATCTTTTCAATAGGGTGGATTGGCCTGATAGAGAAGGTTGTCCCCATTGCAGATCCACAAGTGTTGGAATTCTGGTGAGAAATCATGATGGAGGGGAAGGGGGCAGGGAGAGATGGTTGAGCTCTGAAACTCTGGAACCCCCAATGAAGTCATTTAAGTCAAGATACATTGATACAGATGAAAGAAGTTTCATCTGGATCGTGCCCATTTTTGCCTAAGAATGACACCTTAGATGAAACTAAAGATGATAGGATTCTTTCATTCCAGCCTGCACTTCAAGGACATTGCTTGGAGTTCAGGACTAGATCTTTAAACCATCTGAATTTCAAGCCTCTATTCCTTCAGGGAGGTTCTAACTAGGGGATGCCCAACTGTGGACCACTGATGGAAAGTTAAGAACCCCAAAGGTGCCAGTGGAAATCCAAATCCATTCCCACCTCTATTTCACTAATGGAAGAGATACTGTAATGGATACCACTTCAGAAGCAGGTAATAACTTTAACAATAAATTATTTTACTATAAAATATTATTGATTATACTCACAAAAAGCAGAGTGGTGGTTTTATTGAAGGTTGCCTGTTTCATTTCCTAAGAAAAGTAAATATCAAGAAGACACAACTGAAAGGAACCTCAGAGACTATCTGACTTAGTTCCTTCATTTTACAGATGAAGAAAATTGTCATCAAACATCATTGATTGAGTAGTATGTAGAGTAGGTGTCAAATGCCCAGCTGGTAGGCCTCTTGAGGGGCTGAAATACTCTTAAGTGGTGCCCAAGCCACATCATTCAGTGGACTTCAACTCTTGGTGAATTCATTTGGGGTTTTCTTGGCAAAGATATTGGCCATTTCCTTCTCCAGCTCATTTTACCAGGGAAGAAATGGAGGTAAACAAGATTAAGAGACTTAACTAGGCTCACACAGCTAGAAAAAGTCTGAGGCAAGATTTGAACTCAGGAAGATGATTCTTCCTGACTTTAGGGCTGGCATTCTATCTACTGTGCCACCTAGCTGCCTATAAATGATATTAAACCAAATAAATAAATATGAAAATATTAAACTAAATATCTAAAATATGATAAACAAAGATAATGTTAAAAACAGTTGTCAAATTCAAGATGTACCCATAGGGATCATTACGTACCATTTAGTGGCCCCCCCTTTCTATTTGAGTTTGACACCAGTGATGTAAAGGATAGTGTGCCCCACATTAGAGATACACATGCATAAAACATAGTCCTTGCTCTCTTGTAGCTCACAATTCTAGTTGGGAAGACAAAATATGTATGTTTAAAGATCAATATTATGAGAAAGTATATTTTTAATGAAGCATCTAGAGTTTCCTCATCTATATGGAATCCCCTGCCAACTGGACTCTTCATTAGAGATCCAGCTTTGAACTGAATAAGAGGAGAGTGTATTCATTTGCATTGGGGGCATTGTAGAGTACTACTTCAGTGACTATAAGCTGCTCTCTGCCCTAAAAGCTTATCTTTTTTTTTTTTTAAATACACAAATGTTCTCCTGGGAACACAAGCAGCATGGCTACAAATCCTGGAATACCACTCTCTCCAGAGAACTATAGTTACACATGACCCAGAAAGCAATGGAGGGAAGCATGATAATTTCAAAAAGTCAACAGAGAATTTCCAACAATGACCTTCCGGTGAGAAGTAGCCTAGAGTTATATATCATCCAGGAAATATATGATCAGGAAAGAAGGTTGGGCAAGATGGGGATCCAAGGTCAGCAGTCTGAGCACTGTACTGATTATCATAGATTGTAAGCATCACAGAAGATGGGAGGGCATAGACATGACAGGATAGGCTAAATTATGGGTGCATCAGGTTATTTTGTCATGCCTGGTCTGCATCTAATGGGATCTTCCTCCTAATATATATAGATAAATATTCAATGTTCCGGCATTCGAGAAAGAGAGGGATAAGGCAGAAATGAGAATGTCCTGTCTGAAGAATGATGAGTAGATTAATCTCCCCTGTAAGAGAGAAGAGAGAAAAGAGTAAAGAATGGAATGTAAGAGTCAGACTTTATTTTTTTTTCAATGACTTTGCATTATAAAAATAGTATTCCTAATAAAATAAAATTCCTAACCAAAAAAAAACCCTAACAAATAAGAACAAGCAATCAGCTCTAATTAAATGCCTACTGTGTGACAGGTAGTATGTGTTGGGTATACAAAGAAAGATAAAACTAAAAAAAGTTCATGCCCTCAAGGAGTGTATATACTTACAGAGGAGACAAAAAACAATTCAAACTGAAAAATTAAATTCCAAACATAACAAAAAAATACCATGATTATAGTCTGATAAAATTAAACTTTAACAAAACAATTACTTATTTGCTCTATGTCCTCTTCTAATACTTTTTTCCCTCTTTGTAGAGTGTAAGCTTCTTGAGGATAGGAGTTGCTGGTTTCAACTTTGTCCTCATCCCTAGAATAAGTAAAGTAAAGCTAAATACTTTAAACATAGAAGATTCAAAAATAAATGTTTATGGAATTGAATTTTGCCACTTTAAAAATGTATTGATTTGCTTTGTTTCTAATCTATAAATATTTGCAGATTACTTCCTACTTCATGAAAAGTATCTTTTTATTATTATTTTTTAAAACCCTTACCTTCTGTCTTGGAGTCACTACTGTGTATTGGTTCCAAGGCAGAAGAGTGGTAAGGGCTAGGCAATGGGGGTCAAGTGACTTGCCCAGGGTCACACAGCTGGGAAGAGTCTGAGGTCATATTTGAACCTAGGAACCCAGCTACCCCTGAAAAGTCTCTTTTTAAAAAGTAAAACAATTCAATAACACTAAGTCACATCTATTCCAATCTCTCTATTTTTTCTTATATTGACAGGAGGCAGCTAGGTGATTGAGTGAATTGAGAGCCAGGCCAGAGATGAGATGTCCTGGGTTCAAATATGACCTCAGACACTTCCTAGCTGTGGGGCCCCAGGCAAATCATTTAAACTCAATTGCATAGCCATATAGCAAAATTTTTAAAAATTACAACAAAACATGAATAACATTAGAAGATACTAGTGGGTTATATATAAGAAAGGAAGAGGAAAAGAAACAAGAAAGAAAAAAGAGATAGGGGGAAAGAGAGAGGAAGGAAAGCAAAGAAGGAAGGAAGGAAGGAAGGAAGGAAGGAAGGAAGGAAGGAAGGAAGGAAGGAAGGAAGGAAGGAAGAAAGAAAGAAAGAAAGAAAGAAAGAAAGAAAGAAAGAAAGAAAGAAAGAAAGAAAGAGAGAGAGAGAGAGAGAGAGAGAGAGAGAGAGAAAGAAAGAAAGAAAGAAAGAAAGAAAGAAAGAAAGAAAGAAAGAAAGAAAGAAAGAAAGAAAGAAAGAGAAAGAAAAAGAGGAATGAATGAACTAAACAAGGAAAATATAAGGGTCTGAATAGTTGTGAAATTATTTCAGAAACCAAATTCTGATTAGGTTTGAGAGTGAGTTATTGCAGATGTCCAAATGTGGTTATTTAACTTCCATGTATATGGCATTGTGGATGAATAGAGAATAGCATAGGGTAACTTTGAGTCAAAGGATAGTCAGTCCATTTAAATCCTTCCTCTTCCTTTTAATTCACTCTGTGGCTATTGGTCAGGATGCTTACTTCTCTCCCCTTAGGCAAATCTCTAAAACCTATGTAGATATCTTACAGTTTGGGATTATGGTAAGAGGGAGTTCCCTCACTGATAAAATCATACATTTCATACAGTAATAAAACACTCTGAACTCTTTTTCTATCTTTTCAGACACTCTGTGAGGTGGTACAAGTTTTATTATCCCCACTTAAATAAAGAAACTGAGCCCCAGAGAGATTAATTTATTTGTCCAAATAGAAAAGCTAGAATTTGAACTTACATCCCCTGATTCCTGCTTCTTTTAAATGCACCCATAATATCCAAATGGAAGAGGGGCTCATTTCAATTGGTAAAAGTGCAACCTGGCAAAAGCATGGTCCATAGAAAATAAAGAATGTGGCTGTTATTTGTAGACTGTAAACATCATTGGAATCAGTCAGATAGAAGGTTATACCCAAGTTATTTTCCTGAGCTAACAAGACCAAGGATTGGCATCTGGTTCCAGTGTAGATACTTTGTGATTCAGAAAGTATCTAAAATTGTAAATTTGAAAATCATAATTGAAGGCAGCTTGTGGAACTGCATTTGGACATAAAGTAATTACCTTTAACCATGCCATGAATACATTGTTGTTGAAGACAACCACCAGAAAGATTCAACCATTTGGGAAATCAGTTTAGGACTACACCCCCAAAGTCACTAAATTGTGTATAGTTCTTGCTACAGTGATACCAAATATTAAGCTTCTATCCCAAGAAGATAAAAGAAAGAAGAAAAGACCCATACGTACAAAAATATTTATAGTAGCTCTTTTTATACTGGCCAAGACCTGGAACTAAATATTAATTGAAAAATGGATGAACAAACTGTGATACATGAATAAAATTGCATAGTATTATACCAAAAGAAATGGTCAAAGGAGTGGGTTCAGAGAAACCTGGTAAGATTTGTAGGAACTGATACAAAGTGAAGTGAGGAGAAGTAGGAGAATAATCTATACAATAGCAACATTGTAAGTATATAAATAACTTTAAAAGAGCTAAGAATGTTGAGCAATGCAAACACTAATTCCAGAGTACTCTGGGAAAGAAGGGTACCCACCTCCTAACAAGGAGGTGATGGACTCAAAGTGCAGAATGAAACATATCTTTTCACACATGGTCAGTGTGGAAATATGTATGCATACCTATTACAAGGTTTGTTTGTCTGGTTGGCTTTTTTTTTTTAACCTTTCTCTTAGAATCAACACTGTGTACTGATTCTAAGTCAGAGGAGGGGTGTGGGCTAGGCAATGGAGGTTAAATGACTTGCCCAGTGTCATATAACTAAAAAGTGGCCTTAGTTCAAATTTATACCCAGGATCTCTCCTGTCTCTAGCCTTGACTCTCAACCCACTGAGTCACCTAGCTGCACCCAGTTTATTTGTTTTTAATGAAGGAAAAAAAGGAGTAATAAGTTAAAAATCAGAGCCCCCCCCCCAAAAAAAAAAGAAAAGAAGAAAGGAGGGTCACAGAGAGATTTTTTAAATGCTGGATCACATATATTTTTGGTGAAATTTTTTTGTTTGTTTTACTAATGTTCAATTGTGCGGGGAACAGTATGATGGAGAGATTTTTTTTTTCTTGGAATCTGAATTTGGCCCTATCAGGTATACTCTTAATCAAACAGAATGGTCTTTGTTCAATGTTTGGAGGTCTTGCAGGCTTGGCCTCTATCTAGATTTATCAGAGAACAATCTGGATCTATCTGGTAGAGATAGTATGGTGATAAGAAAAATCTTCTAAGAATCCCCTAGCCTGTTAGGACTTGCTAATGAATGACTAGGAGACCCATTAGGAGTACTGTGCTAGAAAATAATTGACTGAAACACTTTTAACACTTGGGAGGAATTAGAAAATCAAAAGCTATAATAAGGCAAAATACAGAAGCATTTCCTAAAGTGACTGTTTGGAGAAGCAATCCTCAATGGCTTTGCCTTCCTGTGTTAACAAGATCGCTTGTGAGAATCTTTAAAAAGATAAGGCTCCATGAAAGCAATCTTAACCTCATTTCCAAAAGTAGTTATCCCTTCCACATCACAACTTTCCCCATCACTGTTTCGATCAATCACAGGTCAGCATAAAAAATTAAATGGGAATTTTAAGAAAATTTTGTGGTAGCTGCAGATGGTACACAAAGGCTAGATGATGATACAAAAAGCTTTGAAACTCAGAAATGCATACTTAACACCAAGTTTACAGTAAGGCACTATAAAAACCCCATAAAAGAATAAGAAAAAATCAGACCTTCTCTAGTATGAAGAGAGGGTCAAAAATTCTTACTCTGATTTTCCAAATTGCAAGGATACTGGATCCTTAACCCCTCAGTGTGGAAGGGATAACCATACTTGAGTGCTTACAGCGGAGATACCTAATCTTTTTTTTTTTTTTGGTATGTGTCTGGACCCCTCTGACCCTTCTCAAAATAACTTTTTTTGCTTATATTCATGTCTTAAGGAAATACTAAATTGTAGCTAGAGGTTAGTAAAACTAATTAAATAAAGATTTTTTCCATTCAAGTTCATGAGTCCGTGGCTACTAAACTGAGAAGTCCTGACTTAGACTATGTCCAGATGAAGTCAGAAGGATGGAAAGATGGGAATGAAAAAAAGAGAGGTCCAAAAAGACTTATATCTAAGAGAAGAAAGATGAAAATGAATCATAAAATTTTAGAATTAGAAAAAATCATAGAAGTCATCTTATTCATCCACCTTCCTCTATATAGTCAGTATCCAAAACAAGGAAGAAGGTTCTGAGAGATCATTTTTAGTAATGAGGAATTCAATTCCTTATGAGGAAACCCATTTTATTTTGGCTCAACTGCAATTGTTAAAAAGTTATTTATTTTTTATCATTGTTATTGAGCAAATAATCACATTGAATTTTGGAAATAAGAGGTAGATTGCCCTTGGTACTCTGAAAAAATATTGGACCTTCTCCAGCAAGCCATTCCAAAAGGATTCAGCTTAGGCCCAAATAAGAATTCTGTAGTCTTTTAATTCACATTTAATAGACTTTTTTGGGACTCACAGTATGAATTAGGTATATTCCTCTTTCATAATAATAGTGACCTAATCACCATAGTCTAAAATAGCCTGTGTAGGATTCAGAAAATGGATGCCTATGTAGAACTATGTAGAAGAGACTACATGCTCAAATGTACAAGTAAATCAAATTACTTTGTACCCTCATGATGTGGATAGCCCCCCTCCAATGATGGAGATCCACAATTCTTGTCTATGTCTTCCAATAAGGT
Organism: Monodelphis domestica; assembly: GCF_027887165.1. NCBI lineage: Eukaryota > Metazoa > Chordata > Mammalia > Didelphimorphia > Didelphidae > Monodelphis > Monodelphis domestica. The sequence continues at coordinate 32,858,872 of NC_077233.1, read as the reverse complement.
CAATATAGAGGGTCAACCCAAATTGCTGGGACCCTTTCCTCAATTTCTCTTGACATTTCAAGGATACCAATCCACCACTCAAACTCATTTTTCTTATCAACCAGTCCATCTTCTTTTTCACTCATACATATGTGAAAAAAAATTTCCTCATTTGGAGAATAGAACCTAGGTTCACACTTACTAAAAAGGAGAGGGAAAGAGAGGAGGAGAAGAAAATATCCTAGCATTTTAGAGTTGGAAGATTAGATATCCCCAGTTTAATTAGCCCCATTTACAGAGGGCAGATCTGAAATCAAGAGAGTCTGGAATTAATCAGTTGATCTTAATAACTGATCTTTTTTTTTTTTTTTAAATTTCACATGGGACTGGAACGACCTCCAGGAATTGATGGAGTGAAAAGAGCAGAACCAGGAGAACCTCATACACCAAGACAGATACACTGTGGCACAATGGAATATAACTGACTTTTCTACTAGCAGCAAAACAATGACTCAGGACAATTCTGAGGGATTTACAAGAAAGAACACAATTCAAATCCAGAGAAAGAACTGTGGAAGTAGAAACACAAAAGAAAAACAACTGCTTGATCTCAAGGTTCAATGGGGATATGATTGGGGTTGTAGACTCTACAGAATCACCCTAGTGCAAATGTTAATAATATGGAAATAGGTCTCAATCAATGACGCATGGCTACAGGAGGGGGATGGGAGGAAGGAAAGAATATGAATCATGTCACCATGGAAAAATATTCTAATTTAATTAATTAAATTTTTTTTTCAGATAAAAAAGAAAAGCGCATGTTTCATGTGTAAAAATAAATTAATTAATACATTTCACATGGGGAAGAAAAATTGAGTGTCACTTAATGAGAGCACCCAGCTCTTAGATTCCTGGAATACCTTCTAGCTATCCTGAGATTTGAACTAGTCTATGAAGTAGCTAATGGATGTTATTAGCACCTCATCCAAATACAATAAAGAGTAATAATAGTAACTGGAATTTATATAGAACTTTAAGGTTCATGAAATCCTCTAGCCTGATCATCTCAGCTGGGCTTCTCAACTATCCTGGGAGGCACCTGTTTTATAGTTGCTGAGACTGAGGTTGTGTGATCTAGGGCAGGTCACTTCTCCTCTTTATCTGTATGGAAGGGTGGAGTTGATTGATTCATTCTTTCAATTCTTCCCACCCCCTTTAAAATGTGATAAGATATTTAGTTGCCTCAACCAAGGGGAGAACAATCAATCAACCAATCTTAATCCTAGGTTTTCTTTTCTTTTTTTTTTTTTAACCCTTACCTTTTGTCTTAGAATTAATACTGGGTATTGGTTCTAGGGCAGAAGAGTGGTAAGGGTTAGGTAATAGGGGTCAAGTGACTTGCCCAGGGTCACACAGCTAGGAAGTACCCGAGTACACATCTGAACTCAAGACCTCTCAATTCTAGGCCTGGCTCTCAATCCAATGAGCCCCCTAGTTGCCCCTTAGGTTTTAATTTTTACTAGCTCGTGGGCTTTAGACTAAAAAGGAAAGATTTTGAAAATATAATGATATTATCTGAGACAAAAATTCATGAAACTGGAAAAATTTGGTTGCATACTAGGCATTGGTTATTCATTTTCAAGCTAATTAGAACTGGAGTCAATTGTAAAATTGCAGCAAATGTGGCTTTCTATCTAGTAAAACCTCCATACTACCTGGCAGGGAGAAGAGAAGGCAAGGGCTGAGATTCAGGATTAGTCTAGGTCTTGTAACCTAAACTCCTTGGGCTGGAATAAGATCTTTCCATCTTGAAGGGTCCAAGGGATATTGGACTTATCATCTTCCCACTGGTGTGTTTCTAGCATATCCACATTGGCTGATAGCAGTGTCTACGTTCAGACAAGGACAGATTTGGTGTAGAATCATAGCTCCCCAAAGAGTCCAGGCAAGAAACTACATCAGGCCTAGGGGCAGCTTCTTCAGGACATACAAATAGGAAAAAAGGATCTCTAACTTTGAGTTCCTTTAAGTACTCAACAAATTGGAGTCCATTTCCTTTTGGATTCTGTATGCATTTGTGGGAGAGGGACAGACTCCTGGGAGGACATTTTGTACCAACTTTTTTTTGCACCACTTTAAAAAATATCTTTTTAAAAGTGAATTAAGTAATACTACTTATAAACCATTGGAATTTCTTGTCATCTCTGGGAGGGGATAGGGAAGAGGAGAGGAAGACAACATAAATCATGGAACCAGGGAGGGGGGGAATTGTTAAATTATTTTTTATTTAAATTTTTAAAAAATTAAAAAAATTAAAAATAAATGTAACTATAAATAAATAAAAGTGACTTCTGGCTAAATGACTACATTCTGAAATTGTCAAGGGTAAAATTGACAATCTTTCTACATGAGAACCCCCAACAGAGGAAAAAGTCTGCATTAATTATAACAAACTAACTATATATATTATACTCCCATCCACAGTGATACATTTATTATAACAAATTCTTTTTTAAATTATTTTTTCCCATGGTTACACGATTCTTGTTGCCTCCCTCCCTTCTTTCCTCCTCCCTCCCAGAGTTGACAAGCAATTCCACTGGGCTATATGTGTATTATCATGCAAATCCTATTTCCATGTTATTCAATTTTGGAATAGCATAATCTCTTGAAACCCAAACCCCAAATCATATCCCCAGATAAACAAGTGATAAATCATATGTTTTCTTCTGCATTTCTGCTCCCACAGTTCTTTCTTTGGATCTGGATAGCATCTTCCCCCTAAATTCCTCTGGATTAGGTCTTAGGTCATTGCATTACTTTTAGCAGCAAAGTCAATCACATTTGATCATCCCACAATGTTTCAGTTACTATGTATAATATATTGTAACAAATTCTAAAGGTTAATACCCCTGGGGTACTATAAGATGAGCAAAACATTTATATACAGTATCTCCTGTGAGCCTGGGGGCATCATTTAGAAATATAAATTTATAAACCATTTACAAATGGATTTGGCCAGACTTCTTGTTTAGGAAACAAAATACTTATTCTTGTATTGGGGGACACACAACAAGCCTGAAAATACTTTTTTTTCCTGTTTTCTAACATGTTTCATCCACCTCTAAGCATTTCACTTTATGAAGGGTGAAGGTCTGAAAGCCCCTGCCATGGATGGGTATAGATTGGTAGGTGTAGATGTCTCAGAGGGCTCTAAGGTTGGCCATTGTAGCTGATGGGTGGGAAGTTTAGTGTTCTCTTCAAGAGACCAGAGCAGAACATTTCTTTCTTCCCAGGAGTATGTCTCTGTCTCTTGGTCCCCAAGTTATACTATCTGGTCTCGAATTCGGGAACGATATTTCCACCTCAGCTGAGTTGAAGGATGCACCTGGATAATTATAGTGTGTGTATGTTGGGGATGAGGAGGGAACAGTATTCAGTTCTGCTTTTCTGCTGGCTCATTCAAAACTCCAGGTCCCCTCTTGGAACAGGTGCTATTTGCTTAACATCACCTTAGCAGCCAGCCCTTGAAGATGAGGGGGGCCTCCCTCACCTGCTGTGTGTGTGAGTCCAATGTTTACTCTTCCAAACGTAACATAAAAGTCAGATCCCGGAGGTGCAGGCATTGTACCATGGCTGGGGCCCCATAAAAATAAACACCATTGTTTTTATACACACATTTTAAGTAGATCTCTGTGGGTGGAAGTACTGGATAATTATATTTATTTTAGGTGGGTTGCTATTATGAAGTTTCTAAATCTAGTCACCTCTGCTTTTAAAAAAATGATAAATAACATCATAAAAGATCCTCAGATAATAATGAGGCATTTATGGAGTAATGGCCACTGGGATTTATTCTGTATTTGTTGAAATAAGAGAAGGGCTTTGCATCCTTCTCAGGCTCAGCTTTCCTTTTGGAATGTGGCTGGAATCTCTCACAGAGGCAAAAACCAAATTAAATTTCCCACTTTTGGAATATAAGTATTTTGTTTATACATCAGTATCTTCCTTATCAATGAGGAATTCAACATCTTCTTGAAGTTTTGACTTGTTTTCCAGACCTTCCATAATCTGAGTCCCACCCTAAGAAAATTGCCTTCCTTTCTTCACATTTAATCTAATTCACACACTATCCATACACTCATAGATTAGATATGAGAGACAATCTAATCCAGGCTCTCCCACCCCCATTTTAAAAATAAGTCCCTTGCTTAAATGGTTTCTCCACAGTTACACAGGTAGTGGCCGGGATGGAATTTGAACTTGGGTCCTTGGATTCTAAATCTCATTCTTTCTACTGTATTACTTGAATAAAGTCCATTTTCATGATTTCCCCAACAAACATCTCATCCCTTTCTCTCTCTTCCTTCTTTCCTTCTTTCCTTCATTTAACTCTTGCTTATGCATAAAGAGTCAAAGGGTTTAATGTAAAAGAATGCCTCTGCTGCTTGCTATCTGGGTGACTTCTCTGTCTGGGTCTTAGCTTCCCCATCTGAAAAATAAGGCAGTTAATTGAGATAATCTCTAAGGCTAAAGCAATGAACAAGTGGGCAGCTACATGGATCAATGGAATGAGAGTCAGATCCAGAGATTGGAGGTGTTGGATTCAAAACTAACCTCAGATACTTCCTAGCTGTGTGACTCTGGACAAGTCACTTACCACCACTGGCTAGCCCTTATTCCTGCTTTGGAATCAATACTTGGTATTGATTCTAGAATAGAAGGAAGGGCTTAAAAAAAGATTAATAAATTCAGCATATTAAAGAAGGAAGAAAGCACTAACAAATAGGGTCAGTGATCAGGTAAAGTTTGTGGGAGCAGCATTGGAGCGCTTGGTAGAACATGGAAGGAAGAAAACAAAGAATGACTTTTTCTTTCTCTTTTTTCCTTTCTTCCTTGTAAATTACATCTATGCCTTTTGTTTTTCATCAACTTCTTTTTCCAAAATATTTCTCCTCTTCTTCCATGAAGAGGTATGGAAGAAAAAGAATTACAATTCAGTAAAACTAGTCAAGATATTAATCAAAGATAAAAGTCTATGTTACACTCCATAGCCCCATACCTCCAAAAAGAAGAGAGGAAGAAAGCAAGGGAGGAAGCGAGTTCTTTCTCATCTTTTCTCTCCAGGGCTGAGCTTGATCATTGTAATTCCAGTGTTTAGCTTTAGGTTGTTTTTTATGTTGTAATTCTTTTTGACTTGTTTATGTTGATATTATTGTGTATGGGACATATAGGTGACTCAGTGGATAAAGTACTAATCCTAGAGTCAGGAGGATCTGAGTTCAAATTGTAAAAATTAAATTTAGTCTCTAGTAATAAAAGTATTATATTTGAGGTTTATTAAGGATTATTAGAAATCAAGGAATAAAGAAATACAAAATAGAAAAAACACGTGCCTAGGGCTGATTAGCCCATTCAAAACCCCTGTGCCTAGCTTTCCCACTACATCACTGCAATGGAAGAGTGCAAGAGCATAGAACATAGAAGAGGTTGAGATAGGCGTTACCACCAGTTTAAATACTAATTGTGATCTCGCCCAGGTGGGGACTCAGAGATGAGATTATAGGCAATTCTGGGAAGTACCAAGGACTTCTGGGAATTGAAGTCTAGGGTTCAAATCTCCATTTTATAAAATCCAGACTCAGATATTTATTAGTTGTATGATCCTGGACAAGTTACTTAACCCTGTTTGCCTCAATTTCCTCATCTATCAAATGGCCTGGAGAAATAAATCTAGTATCTTTGCCAAGAAAACTTTAAATGGGGTCACACACAACTGAAAAATGACTATCAATCATTGTATATATTGTTTTCCTGGCTCTGCTTTCTTCATTTTGCATCAGTTCACATAAGTATAAACTCTATATTTGTTATCCTATTCAAATCCCAGTCATTTCTGGATCAAACTACCTTCACTCCACCACCCTCCTTGAATTCCTCCCCCTGGAATCATCTGCACTTTGTTTCCTGAGTCACCTCATTTGCCCCAAACCCAGCCTCCACTTGACTTCTTGACTTTTTTCTAGACTATGTTGCCAAGCATGTATACCCCAACCTGTTGCTTCATCTCCCCTTTACTTATTATTTTCTCCTATTATAATAAATGCTCTTGGAGAGTAGGGACTATCTTCCTTGCTTGCATTTGTAATGTCATTACTTATGTACAGTACTTGGGATATACTAAATACTTAATAGATGCCTTTTCATTCATTCACTTATTCATTCATTCACTTATTCAGTCAATCAGTCAGTCATAGACCTTATTGAAGTAGTATAGTAGGAAGAGAGCTGGATTAGAAGTCAGAGGATCTGGGTTCAAATGTTTGGTCTGTCACTTAACTTACTCTCTGGGCCTCGTTGGATTGAGCTCTAAATTCCATTTATACCTTTATTCCATTTATGTGATATAAATTCATTTATGTGATAGAAATAAATTATATGATCCACTTCATTCATGTGATAATTTATTTAGTCATTCCCCAGTTGATGGCCATCTGCTTTGTTTTCAATTCATTTCTACTACAAGAAGTGCTACTACAAACATTTTAGTGTATTTATAGCCATTCTTTTTATCTTGGATCTTCTTAGAGTACAGGCATTGCATCTCCTCTGGGTTATTTCCACCAATTTATACTTACACATACAGGTTCATTTTCCAAATGGCTGAACTCCTTTCCCCTTCTCCATCATGCCCCAGAATAATATTCCTCCTTCAAAAAACACATCACTCTGTAGGACCCCTAGAATCCCTCCCTCTTTCTAAGTGAAGAAATACTTGTCTTCACAGAACCTCCATCTTAGGAGGAAGCCCAAGTTAGCATAGAAATCTTCCTGCCCTTCCCTTTCAAATATATTTACTTCCTTTTGTATATTATCTCACCCTATTAAATATAGAAGAAGCCCAATAAATATATATTGGCTGACTGATTGATTGGGTATCCAGAGAGATTATTATTACTCTCAGATTCTAGGAGTAACCCTTTGGGGGATTGTCCTGTTACTCTTAAGTCCATGGTGGTGAACCTATGGCATGTGTGCCAAAGAGGGCACTCAAAGCCCTCTTTGTGGACATGTGTTCCATTGCCTGCCAGAATTCGTTACTAGAAAGGCAGAGTGACTCAGGCAGAGTTCCTCCCTTCCTTCTCTCCACCTCTCCTGAGGACTTTTTTTCACTTTACCTGCCCTTCTGTCCAGCAGTTCAATAGAAGTACTTCCTCCCTCCTGTCTGAGGTAAAATGGTAAGGGGTGGGGCACTCAATCTTGGGGGGGGGGGAAACATGGCACATGGTCTCTAAATGGTTTGCCATTACTGCCCTAGGTCCTGAGCCCCTATTGTTAAGTTGCCATCAATAATTAGGCATTAGACTAAATTATCTTTAAAAAAATTCTAGTGATATATCAAAAATACTAGTTTTTTAAAAAAAAATCCTCCTCTCTCCCTCCCCCCCCCCAAAGAAAAAGAAGCCTGGGGTATACTTTCCAAAAATACATAAATGTGGTAGGAATTTAGCCATCTCTGGAGAATATGCCTCACCAAACTGTTAAGAGTAGGAGCCTGTTTATCCTTATATAGCTATTACCCAGTTCACCAGAGCCTCAGAAATGTTTGATTTTGATTGTGTTTTATGTTTAGTGCAGTCTGTTTAAGGTCCATGGATAGGATACACATGGGGCAAAAAAGAAACTAAAAATTCCTTTCCCCTTTTTAGAATTCTCATCCAGCTCCCATCAATTGCAGTTCTCTCTTGGTCACTTCTTTCTATCATGAGAGATCACTCTTCCTGAAGTCCTCTCCTTCCTTGGCTAACTGTCTTTCTATGTCTATCTGTCCTTGGTGTGGTTCTTGGGTCTGGAGACAAACACTTCCCTTGTCATCATCTACCAATGCTTTGTGGACCCTGCAGCTCCTGCCACCATTGGTTTCCACTAGTTGATGGAACCTCTGCATCTTCTGAACTCACAAAGTACAAGATCCTGCGGACAAATCCATCTCAATGGTGTTGCTCAATAGCCTACTCTGATAAGAAAAAGACCAAAGAAGCAGAAAAGGCCATATGCTCACAGCCACATGGAGACCCAGGCAGACACTCCCCCCCCCCCCATCTGACTCTTGAGACTAGCTCAAAACAGGTTTCACTTCCAGAAAGAAAATACAAAAACCAAAGAGCTGAGTTTGTATGACACCTGAGTGATCGGTTCTTTTGTTTCAGCAGTCAATTAGAGGGACTCTTCAGCATGACACACTGTAAGCCCCTGGATGTGGCTGGAAGTAGACTCACCTGAACTTCCCCAGAGTGTCCAGAAATATTCCAAGGAATGGCCCCTAAAGGTCTGTTTGCCCAGATTACATATGCCTAGTAATGGAATCTCTGGTTCAAGAGATACAAATGTTTTCATTGCTTTCTTAACATAATTCAAAATTAGAAAAAAGATTATAAGAAGAACATGCATTCTAGGCTTATTTAGCTCCATTCTTCCTCTTGGAATATAAAGGCAGCTAGGTATGGTAGACATAATATTGGATTCAGAGTCAGAAAGACCTGAGTTTGAATCCTGCCTCACAAGCTATATGTATCAATCAGTTAATTCACATTTATTAAGTGACAACTGTATGCCATATTGAGGATATTTAAAAAGGCAAAAGAGAGTCCCCACTCTCAAGGAGTTCACATTCTAATGGAGGAGACAGCATGCAAACAGCTATGTACAGACAAGATATATATAGGATAAGTTGGAGATAATCAACAGAGCACTAAGGGGTATTATAGTATACTTCTTATAGAGCATGGGACTTGAGCTGAAACTTGAAGGAAGCCAGGAAAGTCTAGAGGCTAAAGTATTAGGGTAAACTGAAGAGGGTGGATGTTGTTATCCATCAAGGGAACTGGCTATAAATACCACAGCCCCCCTTTAGTGAAGTAAGGGAGATTGGCCCTTATCACACGGGAACCAGAGTGCGAACCAGTCTTCCAAAACTTCTGGATGTAACAGTAACAGATTTATTAGCTTAAAAGGCTAAGGAGGGAGGATTTAGGAACGAGGATGCCCTAATCTCTAAATTCTACTTCCTTCTTCCCTCTAAGTTAACCTCTAAGTTAAAGATAGAGTCTTTGAGATCTTGACGCTCCTTATCACTCCCTGATTCTGGCTAATTATTCCCAAGCCCTCTCTATACTACCTGACACTAAAATCCTCCCTTGTCAGTATATCTCAGTAATGGTTTTTCAGCGTTGGATAAGGGTGAACTCAAATGGACTGAGTCCGACCCCAGACTGGACTGGGCCCGAGGTGAACACCTCAACCCTCACACACCACAGGCCTCTGGATAATATTTGTTCTCAGTCAGGATTGATAGTATAGAGATCTTCTTTAAATAGGTTTCTTCTGTGGAAAAGGTACTTTCAAAGGAATTCAAATAGACTTGGTTAGACAGGCTTAGCAATGAGCAGCTCCTTCCTCTTGGGTCTCAGGACAGGAAGAGAGTGCAGTTGATCATTGCACCTTCAAAACTCTCCCTCCTCTCTCCCCTGCATTCCAGAATCCTTTCTGCTGAGTTCCTAGCATGTACCTATTCTGGCCTCTGAAAGCCAACTTTCAACTTCTCTTAAACTCATTCTTATTTTTATAATTCTACCATTACAAGGCAGAGATGAGAAAAGAAAGAATTAGTAGTAGCAGCAGTAATAGTCTCTCGGTGATTGAGAATGACTATTGTCTTTGTACAGTTTCATCTACGGTGTACCCTCATGTGGCTTTGGAGTCCAAAGGCTGAGGCGCACAGTTTGTGACACACGGGGCCTGGGACGCCAGTTGTTACGGGAGGTGCGGCTGTGGCCTGGTGTCGGCGTTCACGCGCAGTGGCAAGACGTTGACGTCGCTCATCTTCAAAGGTGGTGGCAGCCTGGTGAATGTGGGTTCGCCAGCTGCTTCTGACAGAGGCAGCGAGTTCTAGTTGCTTTGGTGTCCTGCCAGCCCACTTCAGGTTTGACTTTAGCTGATCCTTGAATCTTTTCTTTGGTCGGCCTTGTTTCCTGAGTCCAGCTGACAGTTCACCCTAGAATACCTGTCTTGGTATTCACTGTGGGTCCATGCCGATGACGTGTCCAGACCATCGTAGCTGGGCTTTGAGGACCAGGACTTCGATGCTGGTGGAGTTGGCTCTGTCGAGGACTTCCTGGTTGGTGATTCGGTCCTGCCATCGGATCCTCATGATTGACCGGAGGGAGTGTTGGTGGAATTGCTCCAGCTGTTTCATGTGCTTCCGGTACAGTGTCCGTGTCTCACACCATACAGGAGCGAGCTGAGGACCACCGCGTTGTACACTTGGAGTTTCGTCGCAGTGCTTACACTGCTGTGTTGGAGGACTTTGCAGTGCAGCCGCCTGAGTTCCTGGCTGGCCTTTTGGATCCTGGCATTAATCTCGTGGTCTAGGGATCCGTCCTTGGCGATGGTGCTGCCCGGGTACTTGAAAGTGCTGACGTTGGAAAGCTGCGTGCCGTCGGTTGTAATGCACAGCTGGTTCGTTGGCCTCCCTGGTGCAGGTTGGAACAGCACCTCTGTTTTGCTGAGGCTGATGGTCAGGCCAAACAGTTTTGTTGCTGTGGAGAACCTGTCCACAATGGTTTGGAGATGATTTTCTTGGTGGGCCATGAGAGCACAGTCATCTGCGAAGAGAGCTTCCAGGATGAGTCTCTCTGTTGTCTTTGTTTTTGCAGTCAGGCGGCAAAGGTCAAATAGTGAGCCATCCAGTCGGTACTTGATGTAGATGCCCAGGTATAGATCCATCACAGCATGTCGTAATACTTGGGTGAAGGATAGGTGGAATAGTACTGGAGCGAGGACACAGCCTTGTTTCATGCCATTGGAGATGTTGAAGCAATCGGAAGTCTCTCCACCAGATAGGACTTCCCTGTCATGTCGACGTGAAAGAGTTGGATCAGTTTGACGAATTTTGCTGGGCAACCGAGCTTGTGGAGGATCACCCACAATGCGTCCCTGTTCACTGTATCAAACGCCTTCGTCAGGTCTATGAAGACAATGTAGAGACTCAGGTTCTGCTCAAGACATTTTTCCTGCATTTGCCCCACAGTGAAAACCATGTCGATGGTGCTACAATCTGGTCGGAAGCCACATTGTGATTCAGGCAGGTTCTGCTCTGAAACAGATGACAGGAGTCTGTTGAGTATAACACGGGCGAGGATCTTTCCAGCAGTGGAGAGTAGTGAGATGCCTCTGTAGTTGTCACAGGCTGCTCGTGAGCCTTTGTTCTTGCATAGGGCTACGATGGAGGCATCTCTGAGTTCTAGGGGCATGTCTTCCTCTTCCCATATGCTGGTCAGCACTATGTGGAATGCCTGGAGAGCCTTTCCATTTCAGGCCTTGTACACCTCAGTTGGGATCCCGTCTTTACTGGGTGCCTTGCCTGCACTCATTTGTTGAATGGCTTTTTGGACTTCCTCTATTGAAGGAGGGACATCAAGTTGTTCAATGGTGTGGTTTTGGGGGATCTGGTCAAGGGCGCTTTGGTCGACTGAAGAGGGTCAGTTGAGAAGCTGACTGAAGTGTTCTTTCCACCTGTTGCTGATGCTTTTTTATCTTTTATGAGAGTGTCACCATCAGAGGATAGCAAGGGAGTGGTGGTGGGTTTTAATGGCCCATAGACAGTCTTGAGGGCACTGAAAAATTGTTTGTAGTTTTTCGTATCAGCAAACTGCTGGATTTCTTCTGCCTTTTTTTCCCACCATCGGTCTTGCATCTTCCTGATCTCACGCTGCGCCATGGCTTGGAGAGACTTGAATCTGTCCTTTTTAGGAGCAGAGTTTGGGTTATTTTGCCACTCCATAAAGACTTTGTTCTTCTTGCTCAATAGGTCTTCAATAGCAGTGTTGTTCTCGTCAAACCAGTCCTGGTGGTTGCATTGTTTTGGGCCTAGGACTGCCTTTGATACTTCCTTCACTGTGTCTCTGAATTGGTTCCATTTCTCGGTTGAGCTTCCAGTGAGTGGTCCCTTGGCAGACAGCTTGTTGTCCAGGCAGGACTGGAATGTTTGCAAATAAGATGGATCTCTAAGATGACTCACATTGGCGCATTTTGGATGGCGAGGTGCAATGCGCATTTGAAGAGTCACTCTAACCAATCGGTGGTCTGTCCAGCATTCAGCTCCTCTCATGGCTCTGGTGGTCTTTACATCCTGGATGTCTCGCTGGCGTACAATGATGTAGTCAATGAGATGCCACTGTTTTGATCGTGGGTGCATACCCGCTGTTTTATATTTGTTCGCCATTCTGAACACAGTGTTCGTGATGGTGAGTTCGAACTCTGAGCATTTGCTGAGTAGCAGTAGGCCGTTGTTGTTCATTTTGCCCATGCCGTGTTTGCCGAGCACTCCTTTCCATCTTTCATGGTCCTGGCCAACGCACGTGTTGAAGTCTCCCAGTAGTATCAGCTTGTCATTTGTGGGCACTGAGTGCAGGACGGCACTCAAGTCAGAGTAGAACTGCTCGATGGTCTCCTCTGTGCTGGTCAGTGTTGGGGCATATGCGCTGATGATTGTGGCATACTGGTCTTTGCTGAGGTAAACGGATCTTCATGAGCCTCTCGCTGATGCCCACAGGCAAGTCTGGCAGCTGTTTGAGCAAACTGGTCACAGTGAAAAATTTCACAATCAGGAACTGGAATATTATGGAAAAGGAAAAACTAGAAGGCCAGAATCAATGGATGACCAAATATGTGGAGAGGAGGGGAAAAAAGAGGGCCAGGTTACCAAAGGGCTTTAATGCTATGCAGAAGATTTTATATTTAATCATAGAAAAAACAGCAATCATTAGAGTTTATTGAAAAAGTAGGCAATATAATCACCCTTTCACTTTCAGAAGATGGATTTGACAGCTGAGTTGAGGATGGATTGGAATAGGAAAGAAGACCAATCAGCAGACTGTTTCTAGTCTAGACATGGAGTGATGAGAGCCTACACCAAGGGGGCAGTAATGTCATTAGAAAGGAGGGAGAATATGCCAGAAGTGTTATGAAAGTAGGAACAAAAGAATTTGACAAGAGATTGGATATGGAGGATGAAAGAGTGAGAAGCTGGGGATGACCCCTAGAATGCTAGTTTGGATATCTGGATGGTAATACCCATGATGATGACAGGGATGCTAGGAAGAGAAAGGAGTCTGGAGGACTTTAGTTTTAAATGTGTTAAAGTTTTAGATAGGTTGAGTTTAAGATGTCTATGGGCCATCCAGTTCAAAATTTATAATAGGCAATTGGAGATGAGAAACTGGAGGTCAGGAAGTGGTTAGGCTTGGACAAGTAGTTCTGAGAGTCATTTGTTTAGAGATGATCCTGGAAACCATGGAAGCTGATGAAATTATCAAGTAAAAGACCTTAGAGGAAAAAGAAAAGAGGCCTCAGGACAGAACCTTGTGGGGCCTCTAGAAATTGGGATGAGAACCCGAAGAAAGCAATGACATGGAAACCAAAAGAGCAGAGTGTACCAAGGAAAAGAAGGTGATGGACTATGTTAAAGACTAGAGAGAGATCAAGAAGGATGAAGACTGAGAAAAGGTCACTAGATTTGTCCAAGAAGAGATCACTGATGATTTTGGAGAGAGCAGTTTCAAGTAAATGTTGAAGTTGGAAACCAACAGAATTTGATTCAATGATAAATATGGATTGAATGAACCACAAAGGTAGAGAGGTTACTGTGTGATGGTGGACCTGAAGCCTGGAAATGGAAATGGGATACAAGGATTATTTCCACTACCCCACCACTATCAGTAAATCAGGGGTATGAGTGAAAGAGCAACCAACGCTGGAAAGGATGGTCAGGGAAACTGTAACAACAAGTGGGAGCCAGATCTCAGTGAGAGTAAGAAAATGAAGAGGAAGAGAAAGGAAAAGGTTTACAATGGAATGAAGTTTGTTACCTAAGGAGAAGAGAGCACAGAAGAAGGGATGGGTAACTTTAGAAGGGAAGGTTATGGGGGATTAAGTAAAGGGGAATGGTAATAATGGAGTAGTTTGTGGAGGATTGAGGAAAGAGTTTGAACAACTGGTGGTTCAGAATCACTGGGATGGGAAGGGTATGATCAGGTAGAAATACAGAAAGAATGTGTTCTGACCTTAACCTCCCACAGCCTGAGTTTCCTCATCTTTAAAATGGAGATGATAATAGCATCTATTTCATAGGGACGTTGTGAATATCAAATGAGATGACATTTGTAAAGTGCTTTTAAAATCTTCAATCTCTAAGAATTGGCTAGATATTGTTTTTAATAACCCATTTTCTGCTTAGCCAAACCCTTTTTTCAAGTTTTTACAGCTTCCCATTACTATTTCAAGGACAAGTTTTATATATAATATATCATATTCATTACATTATAATATGATCAATATGTAATATCAAATATACATAATATATTAAACATGCTGTATGACCTCATATATAATATGTTATAAAATTATGTTTATAAAGGTAAATTTAATTATGCATAACTTATGTAAGTTATATATTGAATATTATATAATATTATATCTTATTAATAAGATATAGTTATATAATGATATTATATATTACTATATATGATATGTAATGTTATCATATCTTTTTTAATCTAACAAATTTGCCCTTACTATTTCAACCAGATGTAGACTTTTAAGCTTATAAATCATTGTTGTGTGGTGGTCAGAGCACCAAATCTCTGAAGGGAAGGACTGGATTTGAATCCTGGCTTTGCTTCTTGCTACCTTGTAGGTGGTATAGTATAGACAACTTCATAGGTCCCTTCCAGGTGAAGATTTATGATCCTTTGGAGGTCCACAGATAAGTCACTTGACTTTAGTAGGCCTCAGTTTCCTCATCTGTAAAGTGAAGGGAGGGTTGAATTAGATATGAGCCTACAAATCTGTTTGGTTTTTTATTGTTATTTTGTCTAAGTAGTATCCTGATTGAAAGGTAGCATAGTGTACTCATTAGGGCCAAGTGTAGAACCAAGACATTCTGCTTCTATAACATACCAGCTATGGGACCCCAGGCAAATGCCTTAATTTCTCCAAGCAGCATTTCCAAGAAGTTCACTAAGATGATACGTTGCAGAGCAGTTGCCAAGTTGTATTGGCAAGGGAGTTCCCACAGTAAAAAACAAAAACAAACAAAAATCATGGGCCAAGGCCAAACATAAATGGATGTTAGAGAGAGAGAGAGATAGACAGATGTGAAATAAAGATAGGTAGATGATCAATAAACAGATAGATAAGTGATTGATGGATGATAAATAATTAGATGATAGAGGATAAATAGAGAGATTGCTAGATGATTGATAGATGAACAGATAAATAATAGATGATAGAGATGGATATGAATAGAGGATAGGATGACAAAGGTAAGTAAATAGATGTTGGAGAGAGATAGACTAGTAGAATGATAAATGGTAAGTGATTGCTGATAGAGATAGATAATAAATAATTAGATGACAGAAGATAAGTAGAAAAAAATATACATCACTAATTGATGATAGAGATAAAGGATAGATGATGGACATAGACAGACAGATAGATAGACAGACAGATAGATAGACAGACAGACAGATAGATAGATAGATAGATAGATAGATAGATAGATAGATAGATAGATAGATAGATAGATAGAATTTGACTCAAAGATAGGTAGATTAACAAATATCTCCTGGTCATCTTGGTCTTATTTTTAGAAGCCTCACCCTGAACTGACCCAAACTGCTTGGCATTAGAAATACATATATTTACGCTAGTAACTTCCTAAGTTTTTTTAATAGCATGTCAGTAGACGTGTGCCTGTAAGTGATGTTGATTGTGAAAATTCCACTCTGGGTGATATGTCATTTAACTTCCTTACTACCATCTGCCTTCTCATACTTCTCTGCAAGTGGCAGCATCTATTTTTACTACATCTCAATTAAAAATCAAAGCAATTGGGAATCAGAAGCAGCTCTTCTTGCATTGTAAAAGCTAATTTTAGCTCAGTTTTGCAGTGTCAGAAATTAGATCCACTTGTGGAGTGTTACTGGGCAACATACGTCTTGGCTAGTCTCATTTTTGCCACAGCCGGAGAGTGAATTCAGCAAGGCAGGCCACTGCATTTGGCATTTGAGGTGGGGCAAGGACTCCATCTCCTAAAGTCAGCTCGATACTTGCAACATCTGGGAACCTGAAAGGAAATGTCTCCCAGCCAAGCATTAATGCATCTTGACATTTGCTCCATTTGTTCAGGCTTTGCCTCAAGGAATTCACCCACAAAGTATTTATTTTTAAACCAATTTTTAGGAGAATGATCACCTTACCTACAAACAAATTAGTGCCTTCCTGACTCGTGTACTGGCAATATCCTGGTAGATGCCCATCAAAGCAGGAAAGAAGTGGCCATGCATTCCATTGTTTATTGTGGAACTTGCCACATTTCTGCTCTTCCGTCTGGCCTAAAGTCATCCCTGGTTTGTGAAAATGTCAGCCTCCTTCCCGTTTGGCATGAAGCAAATCTCTGTGAATGTGTTGTTACATGTTTTCATAATAGAAGTCAATGGTGCTACCTGTCATCCCATACTGAGACATCTATTTTCTGGATGTTGTTTATTGTAAATATATGTGTATATATATATGTATGTATTTACAATATTATACATACATACATATATATACACATTTACATATATGTGTATTGAACAGTGAGCTTGTGCAGTGGGTAGGATAGTTCTGGGGAGAGAGCAAAGGAGATTCTGGTTTCAAGTTCCATCTATGACTCTAGCGAAGTAATCTTGGAAAAGTCATTTAACATCCATAAGCCACTAGCAATGCCTCTGGATCCATCCACTAACACATAGATGAACCACATCTGTGTAAGGGGAGGGAGTTCCCACACTGCAACTACCCCACGATGACAAAATCAGAGATCCTTTGAGTACCAGGAGCAAAGTCCAATATGAGGCCCGTGATAGTAGATGCGGGGACTCAAATTTTAGATGACAATATTATCTCCTACTTGAGGTTTGCTATATGCTTTCTAAACATTATTTCATTTGTTCTTTACAACTACTCTCTGAGGAAGATACCATTATTATACTCATTTTATAGGCAAAGAAACTGAGTCTGTGAGAATTTAAGTGATTTTCCCAGAAACACACAACTCTACCACCTTCCTACTCCATATAGATTCTATTATTGTACTTAATTTTTGAAAATAAGAAAATAATATAGAACAAAGTTAAATAACTTTTCCAGGGTTACATAGTCAATAAATATCTGAGGCAGGATTCAAACTTGTGTAACCCTGACTCCAAGTCCATCAGCCTATCCACTATGCCAGTGGTTCTAAAAAAGTATAGTCCAGGGGCAGCTAGGTAGCACAGTAGATAGAGCACCAGGCCTGGAGTTGCAAAGACATAGGTTCAAATTTGGGCTCAGATACTTCCTTAGCTGTGAGACCCTGTACAAGTCACTTAACTCCAGTGGTCTAGTCCTTATCCTTCTGTCTTAGAATTGTTACTAGGACAAAAAGCAAGAGTTTTAAAAAAGTATGATCCAGAAACTATAGAGAGAACGACAGACTGACATACAGACAGATGGACAGACAGACTGACAGAGAGAAGGAAAGGACAGGGAGAGAGAGAGAGAGAGAGAGAGAGAGAGAGAGAGAGAGAGAGAGAGAGAGAGAGAGAGAGAGAGAGAGAGAGAGAGAGAGGAGATCCAGGGACTCTGAAAACTAGTTTTATAATAATATTAAATACTAATTTCTAATACAGCAAATATCAACAAATATAACTCACATAAACAAAGGCTCTTTGGGGGAAGATTGGCAACTGCAGACTTCTACATGCCCACCTTTCCCCTTGTGGCTAACTGAATGTTGTTTAAACCCAATTCAGAAAACTATTCCCAATAAGATCTTCTAGGAGAAATCGTGTCTTCTCCATCAAATTCTTGTAAGACATAAAGAAATGCAAAATTATTGATTCAAGTCTGGAAGGGATTTTGGTGATCATCTGGTCCAATCCCTTCATCTTAAAGCCATTCCATAAACATCAGATGAGGAAACAGAGAGCCCCTCCAGTTCTGATCCTATTCTCTACAACTCTGGTACGTAGAATTTTTTTTTTATTTGATGGACATTTAAGTGGAAAGAACTTATAGACATTTCTACATGATTTTCCCATGTGTTTGTTAGTGCACCAATCACTCTGTTCAGTATTGAGGATACAAAGCATACAACCACCTCAGGAAGCTAATATTCTCTAGAGGAAATAATATTTTGTTTTTTCCCCTATTGCATGTGAAAATAATTTTAATAATTTTTTTTGTCTTGAGTTCTAAATTCTTTCCCTTCTGACTTTCTCTTTTACTCCTTCCTTATCTTCCTCCTCCCTGACACAGCAACTGATGTCAATTTTACATGTGTAATCATGTAAAACATCTTCCCATAATAGTCACTTTGTGGAAGAGATCTCAAACTAAAAAGAGGAAAGAAGAAAGAAAATGAAATATAGTCTGTTTGAGCCTGCGTTCAGATTCTATCAGTTCTTGCTTGGAGAGCAAATGGCATTTTTCATCGTGAGACTCTAGGGTTGTCTTGGATCATCATATTGCTGAGAATAACTGGGTCATTCGTAGCTCATCAAACAATATTGCTGTCTCTGTGTACAATGTTTTTCTGGTTCTGTTCACTTCACTTTGCATCAGTTCATGTGAGTCTTGATTGGAACCTGATTATGAAGAGTCTTGAGTGCCCAACAAAGGAATTAAAATTTTATCTAAGAAGCAATTGGAAACTCATAGAGCTTCTTGAATACATAGTCACGCTTAAGGACTATCAATTTGGCAACTGTATATAAGACAGAATGGAAAGGAGAAAGACAGTTTCATAGACTAAAAAGCATTGTGTATGACCTTTGGTAAATTGTAACCTTTCTGGGTATGTTTTCACAACTTCAAATGGAGACGATCATAGCAGCACTACCCACCTGTGCCTTGCTATTTCAGCACTTAAGAAATATAGAATTGAATTATTGAGAAAAATACTATACAGATGTGAAGAATTCTTATTGCTCTGCTTTATGGGTAATTCAAGACAGGTGCCCCTTCTTTTAAAGAATGTCATAAATGAGATCAGTAGCATCATCATGCTAATGAGCTAGGACTATTTTGGGTGCTGTCTTTCAGATGATCAATGAATCCAAAGTCTAGTTCATTTTTAAATGATGGAAAATTTACATTTTTATAGAGCCTTCCCTGACCATCCAACTGGAAAGTGATCTTTCTCTCCTGTAATTTCCTAAAATATTCATATTTCTTCCATTTGGTGCTTTAAAAATTATTATTACAGGAAATATTATTAATTTTCTAATATTATTTCTATCTCCGAGTCCCCAATTAAACTATAAGTGCACTGAGGACTCAAGGATTATCTTTTTTTTTTTTTTGGTAAACTCTTACCTTCTGTCTTAGAATTAATACTAAGTATGGGTTGTAATACAGAGGAGTGGTAAGGGCCAAGTAACTGGGGCTAAGTGACTTGTCCAGGGTCACAGAGCTAGGAAATATCTAAGGTCAAATTTGAATCCAGGACTTCCTGTCTCTGGGCTTGACTCTCTATCTACTGAGTTACCTAGTTGTCCCCAGTCCATGTCATAGAGTTCCTACATCCCCTATCCCCTAGCTTAGTGGCTTATACATAATATTTAATAATAATTTGTTAACTGGTTGACAAGTAATAGTCAATGGTTAATTCATTCATTCAAAAGAGAATAGTATACATGTCAGACCTTTGGGAAGGGAAAGACTTTAAAACCAAGCAAGACTTAGAAAGAGTCACAAAATGTAAAATAAATAATTTTGACTACATCAAATTAAAAAGTTTCTGTACAAACAAAACCAATGTAACTAAAATTAGAAGGGAGGCAACAAATTGGGAAACAATCTTTATAACAAAAACCTCTGACAAAGGTCTAATTACTCAAATTTATAAAGAGTTAAACCAGTTGTACAAAAAATCAAGCCATTCTCCAATAGATAAATGGGCAAGGGACATGGATAGGCAGTTTTCAGATAAAGAAATCAAAACTATTAATAAGCACATGAATAAGTGTTCTAAATCTCTTATAATCAGAGAGATGCAAATCAAAACAACTCTGAGGTATCACCTCACACCTAGCAGACTGGCCAACATGACAGCAAAGGAAAGTAATGAATGCTGGAGGGGATGTGGCAAAGTGGGGACATTAATTCATTGCTGGTGGAGTTGTGAACTGATCCAGCCATTCTGGAGGGCAATTTGGAACTATGCCCAAAGGGCGATAAAAGACTGTTTGCCCTTTGACCCAGCCATAGCATTGCTGGGTTTGTACCCCAAAGAGATGAGGAAAAAGACTTGTACAAAAATATTCATAGCTGCGCTCTTTGTGGTGGCCAAAAATTGGAAAATGAGGGGATGCCCTTCAATTGGGGAATGGCTGAACAAACTGTGGTATCTGTTGGTGATGGAATATTATTGTGCAAAAAGGAATAATAAAGTGGAGGAATTCCATGGAGACTGGAACAACCTCCAGGAAGTGATGCAGAGTGAAAGGAGCAGAACCAGGAAAACATTATACACAGAGACTGATACATTGTGGTACAATCGAAGGTGATGGACTTCTCCATTAATGGCTTTACAATGTCCCTGAACAATCTGCAGGGATTTATGAGGAAAAAGAAAAAAAATATCCTCAAGCAGAAGACAAACTGGGAGTAAAAACACTGAGGAAAAGCAACTGTTTGACTACAGAGGTTGAGGGGACATGACTGAGGAAAGATGCTAAATGAGTGCCCTAATTCAAATACCAAGAACAAGGAAATGAGTTCTGAGCAAGGACACATGTAATACCCAGACGAATCATGGGTTAGCTAGGGAAGGGGTGGCTGGGGGGGGGGGCGCAGGGAGGAAAAGAAAATGATCTGTTTCCAATGAATAATGTATGAAAATGACCAAATAAAATAATGTTAAAAAAAAGAAAAAAAAGAAAAAATCAAATTCCTAAATACAGCCACTTTTAATTGAAAAAAAAAAAAGGGAATGGAGAGAATAAACATTTATATAGTACTTACAATGGGTCTGGCCCTGTGCTAAGTGTTTTTACACATACTATTTCATTTAATCCTCACAATAATACTTCAAGATAGATGCTATCACCTCTATTTCAAAGTTGAGGAAATTGAAGCAACTAGAAGTTAAGTGATTTGCCTAGGGTCACATAGTAAATGACTGAGGCAGGATTTTATTGGATTGGATTGGATAGTCTTGTACTGTGCTGTAATGTATTATAAAGATATTTTATTTTTTACCAATTACATGTAATATCAATTTTTCACATAAGTTTTCTAAACTTATAAGTTAAAAATTCTTTTCCGTCCCTCTGTTCCCAGAGATAGTAAGTAATATAATCTGCATTATACATATGTTATCATGCAAACATTTCCATTTTGCTCATTTTTCTAAGAGAATAATAATACAAAACCAAAACCTCAAAATAAAAACACAAGAAAACTAAAGTGAAAAACTGTATGCTTTGATCTGCATTCTGACTCCAACAATTTTTTCTCTAGAGGTGAATAGCTTTCTTTGCCTTAAGTCCCTCAGAATTATTCTGGATCATCATACTGATAAGAGCAGCAAAGTCTATCACATTTGATTGTCCCACAATATTGCAGTTACTGTGTCCAATGTTCTCCTGGTTCTGCTAATTTCACTCTGCATCGGTTCATGTAGGTCTTTCCAGCACTTTCTGAAATCATCCTGTTCATCATTCCTTATAGCACAATCGTATTCCATCACCATCATCATATACCACAATTTGTTCAGTTATTCTTCAATTGATGGACCTCCCGTTAATTTCCAATTCATTGCCACCACAAAATGAGCTGCTATAAATATTTTTGTACAAGCAGGACCTTCTTCATTTTAAAAAATCACTTTTAGTTAAAGTCCTAATAGTGTTATTACTGGATCAAAAGGTATGAACTGTTTTAAAGCCCTTTGGGTGTAGATCCAAATTGCTGAGGCAAGATTTTAATTCAGATCTTCCTGACTCCAAGTATAGCATTCTCTCTACTAAGCCACCACTTAGGTATTAAAAATATTAATAAAGAAACAAATTTATCATGCAGATGTAGCCTAGCCTAATGAATGGGGTGCTAGGCTTGGGGTCAAGAAGTTTTGGTTTCAAATCCTGCCTCAAATGCTTACTAGTGATGTGATCCTGGAGGAGTCATTGAATCTCTCCATCTCAGATGACTCCCTACAATGTAATTACTTATTAGTAGACAGTTTAGGATCTGTGGTGGTGAAAAAAGTTCCCACAGCAGGAGCTCCCTCCCCATAGTGAGGAAAATCAACTTTCTATTACTAGGGCTCAGTTCCAATCCATCCTCAGACATTTAGTAGTTGTGTGACCCTTGGCAAAATACTTTGCCTCATGTTCTCATCTATAATATGCTCGTAATCATAGCACCTACCACTTAGGGTTGTTGTGAGTATAAAATGCGATAAAGCACTTTGTAAACCTTTAAAGTGATATATAAGTGCTAGCTATTATTTCTTTTTTTCTTCTTCAATAAATAGGCAGTTAGTAAGCATCTTCTATGTGCCAGGCACTGTGTTAGGTGCTGGAGATATTTACAGATGTTTACCTGTATCCATTAGAACACATAGAACTGGGGCAATTAGGTGGCTCAGTGGCTTGAGACAGGAGATCCCTAGTTCAAATCTAGCCTTAGACATGTCCTACCTGTGTGATCCTGGGCAAGTCACTTAATCCCAAATGCCTAGCTCTTCACTCTTGTGCCTTGGAATGGATACTTAGTATTGATTCTAAGACAGAAGGCAAAGGTTTGAAAGAAAAGAAAAGAAAAGAAAAGAAAAGAAAAGAAAAGAAAAGAAAAGAAAAGAAAAGAAAAGAAAAGAAAAGAAAAGAAGAGAAAAGAAAAGAAGAGAAGAGAAAAGAAGAGAAGAGAAAAGAAGAGAAGAGAAAAGAAGAGAAGAGAAAAGAAGAGAAGAGAAAAGAAAAGAAAAGAAGAGAAAAGAAGAGAAAAAAGAGAAAAGAAAAGAAAAGAAGAGAAAAGAAAAGAAAAAGAAGAGAAGAGAAAACACAACAGAGTTGAGTATTTTTGTAGATATTCTTGGAATTGCCAGATTGAATGCCTTTTTTATGAAATTCTTTTATGTCATTCACTTGCATCATAATAACCCCTTAAATTTCTTATCACAAGTTAGTCAATTATTATCAAATTTCTCAGTATTCTTAAGCAATTTTAGTGTCTTTCAATTGGCTTAAAATATGGGCATCACGGCTAGTTTTCTTCATTTCATCTAAGTTATTGCTTTTTCTCTATACCCTTGACTACCACACAGAGCTGAAAATCCAGTCTGCTTCTAGCCTTCAGAACTAGAGATAGTATCATGAGACCCAGAAGCAAATACACTGTCTTATTAGCACAAATCCTGGAAGAGCTATCCTGGGAAATGAAACTTGGTGGCATGATTTCTCTAGGCTGGATTTTTTTTTTTTTGTGGCTGTGGTAAAATTAATCCAGTTAAGGCTAATAAAGAAAATATCAGAAACCATCCATTTAACAAAAATAATAATTAAGAGACATATCTTGAACTTTTTCTGTATTTAGTGGTAGAAAGGATATAAATATTATGTTCGGAGCTGGGTTCCTTCCAAATTTTCCCTCTTATTTTTGGTACCACAAGAAAAAAGGCACCAGTTCCCGGCAACAGAATCCTGAATTATATACCCCTGATGAAACATGTTATTAGCGTGATTGTTTTTATTACAATGAATGCATGAATACTCTCCAAATGAAACATGATGAAACATTTCCCGGGGGAGGGAAGTACTTTGAGTCCTCAAAGTGTTGTATGTTCATAATGTGGTCTACAGAATGGGAAATTAGCCAAGAGAGTCCCTGGGATATTCATTAGTGTTCATGGGAGGGAGTTGGAGCATACACTTATGGAAAATGCTTGGCCCTCGAGCTTTTAGATACAGAGATTATTTGAGGTGATCAGTCTCTACCTCTGCTCTCATCGCTTTGATTATTTGGCATTTAGGGAACTATTAAGACTCTGAAAATGCTTTACCTAATCCTTCCCATCACCCCTGTGTGAGGAGATGGTTAAAAGATCCCATTAAGGCTTTTTGGGCAAATGGAGGTGATGTGTCATGAATATCTGTCCATCCTGAATGGTCCCAGTAAGCCAGTGGTGTAGAAATCTTTACCCTCTTAGCTCTTGCTTCTTACCACCCCTGACTCTAGTTTTTTGAAGATGGCTTTTAAGACAAGTTGGATAATTTCACAGCTGATGGCATAGTAGTTGGAGTTTTTATTTCTGAATCTAAGACAAAAGGAATTTTCCCCTTCAAATTCTTCAGTTGATTACTAATGTCTGGATTTGGTGACAGCCATTTGGAGCAGTGTGATATAGCTTAAATAAGCCATATTATGAGGACAAAACTGTAATTGAAGATAAGAATTCATATATTAATAATGCTCTTACAACCTATTGTTGACCCATCTGTGGCCCTGGATGTCTTCTCTATCTCATCTTTTCCATCTATAAAATGGGTTAACAATCTCAAATTTAATTTGTTAGTGTAGGTACATGGCAAATCATTGATACTATTTCCTGCTCAGATGGAGCAAAAGAAAAATGAATGTTAAAAAAAATTGTGTTGATATATAATTGGAGAAAAATAAAATATTATTTAAAAAATAAAAACATACCCTAAAAAATGCTAACACAGGAAGAGGGCAGATTATAGTCCAGTGTTCTCTGGACAAGAGAAATTTAAAAATCTTTTGATGCACCTCTGCTAATGAGACTCATGGTCTATTATGTCTTCAAAATTACAACAGCTTCACTAATCTAGTAGGTAGTGCACACACAAAATACATTTCCTGTAAGAGGCATTTTATACGTGTTTATTGAATTAAATTGTCGAATTCTCCAATTGGGAAAAAAAATCATCAACCATTTCTGTCCCAAGGACTGAGATTTTACAAGGTATGCATTATAACCATATTGAGGCAGTGATCACAATGGTTAGAGATCTGGCCTCAAAGAAGACAAGCCCCTCACCCCAACCCATACAAGTTCATATAAGGAGATTTGGAGAGATGGGAATTGGGGTGAGGGGGATAATTTTTTTCATTACTGTCCTTCTATCCATCCTGAATAGGACAAATAGAACAGGGCGTGATCATGTGTAGAATGCATTCTCTTCCCACCTCAACCTTGAAAAATCCCTAGCTTCTTTGAAATCCCAACTCAGGAATCATCTTGGATGCAAGAGCTTTCCTGATCTCTGTTCCCTCCCACTCCCATTCTAGTTGTTCCTGTTTGCCTCAGATACTTCTTAGCTAGATGCCCCTGGGCAAGTCACTTAATTCCCCCCTTGCCTATCCCTTACCACTCTTCTACCTTGGAACCAATATATAATATTGATTATGAGAGAGAAGGTAAAGATCTTTTTTAAAAAGTAGATTTCAGTATACTATTTAGAAAAGACAACATTTTACCTTTGTCTGAGATATATCAAATCATGGAAGCTCTTCAGCTGTGTTTGGCTTGGGCTGTTTAACATTTTTATCAATTACTTGGATAATAGAGCACTTATCAGATCTATAGATGACAGTTAGAAAAGGCAAAAAAAGCAAATATACTAGATGATAGGATCCAAAAAAGCCGGAAAGATTGGGAATTGGGCTGAATCTAATAGAAATGGATGGAAAGAAACTGGCTTTCTAAGTCCAAGATGAAAGCAAAATGGGGCTAGGCAGCAGAAATCAGCATCATCAGTCTACAACCTACCTGCTCTCTTGTGAATAAATGGATAAATGAATGAATGAATGAATGAATGAATGAATGAATGAATGAATGAATGAATGAATGAATGAAAAAGAGATTGTGTTTACTTTTGGTGGAGCATTGGGGATATAAATCAAAGAGTCAAGACTTGCCCTGTTTTCAAGGAACTTATACACTAGCTGGAAGAGATAACACATAAAGGAAAATTCAGCTGCAGAAAATATGGCAAAGCCCAGTCTTTTTTTTTTTAACCTTTACCTTCTATCAGTATCAGTTTTAAAATAAAAGAATAGCAAGAGCTAGGCAGTAGGAGTTAAGTGATTTGCCCAAAGCTAGGGAAATGTCTGAGGCCAGATTTGAACCCAGGGACTTCCCATTTTCAGGCAACTGAGCCACCTTGCTAGCCCCAAGAACCAGATGTCTTAAAGGTGCAGGGGATGAATGGATAAAAAGACCTAGGGGTCTTTTGAATATACAAGGAAGTCTTCTGGATTTAGAGGAAGACTTTGAGAGGTAAGGTCTAGTAGGCCTCCATCTCCACTGGAAGGAATAAAGTCAATGACTAATATCTCATTTAAGCTGAGTGAGCAAACAGTCCAAATACATAGTTGAAGTGGGATGGAGAAGAGAAAAGGAAGGAAGGAGGTGATGGTAGATCTTTCTACCCCCAGACCATCAAGGATAGATTCCCAGGATCAAGTGGTGGCAGTTTTCTAACAGTCCAATTATTGAATCGTACTTCATGACTCCAGTATAGTCAATACTTGAGCCTAGCCCTGACCCACACCAATAATTGCTCTTGATATCCCCATTGGTTTCCCCAAATTAGGAGCTCAGAGACTCAATACATTTACATTTAAGGATACTGTTAAATGTCTTAATATCATAAAGTCAGGACTCTAGCAGAGTCAGTTGGTGACCTGAGTCAGCCAGATGGAGAATTTTCAGTAAAATCCCAAATGATGGAGACAAAAATGAAAATGTATGGGAAATTATCAAACTGGGTCTTAGTCCTTTGTTTCCTAATGATGATCATTCTCTTAGTGTCACAGATTTGGCATCAGGACAGACCTTAGAAACCCCTCTGGTCCAACTCCCCCTTTTTAAGGAAGATAAAACTCAAGAGTCGGTGCCTTGCCCCAGGTCCCACAGGGAGCAGGAAACAGAAAAGAGCCTTAAACTCCAGTTTGCTAAACTGAAGGCAGCCTATTGTTCTAGAGCTTCCTTCCAGCTTCTCCTCATCAAGACGAAGATATTTCAGAAATTCTGGATCAATTAGAGCCTTGCCAATTTAAAACTAACAATGACTTGCCAGTCTGCACTGTTCAAAAGATGAGTGAGAATAAGAAGCTTCCTAATTACCCAAGTTTGAGCCTTGTCAGATTATAAATCTTTCCACAGGCTGCAGCTAATTGCTGCTGTCAACTATAGAAATTGAGAAAGTCCAGGATAATAAGCTGATACTGAATTTGATCAGGGATGAATATTTTCTATTGTTTCTGTTCGGAGCACTCTTACATAATTCTTCCTTCTTTTTATTAACATGTGGATATAAAGACTCTTTTGTCCCCTTTCATTTTGCTCAGAGGATGTGTTGATTAAAAGCAAACCATATGAAATCTTTTTCTTTACCCTATAACTAGTGTGTGTTGAAGATATAAACATGGAATTGCAGAGATAACCCCTCACTGAGAAAATAATTCATGCTTGCTAAAGATACCAGGGCATTATGGCTTTCAAATTATTCATAATAGAAGTTTCAGGAGATTCCTTCTTCTTGTGTTAGCCAAGTATGTTGTTTGATAAGCACTGAGTAGAGGGGGACTCTGCCTCCTAGAAACTCTTCCTCTCCTGAAATACCCCAAGATTATATTCTCTTGTGGGGCTGCCACATCAGAGTGATAACTCATATTAAATTTAAAGAAACTCCTAGATCTTTTTCAGACAAAATTTCATGTAATCATTTCTCCCTTATCTTTTACTTGTGAAGTCAGTTTTAAACCCCAGTGCAGGGGGCAGCTAGGTGGCTCAGTGGATTGAAAGTCAGACCTAGAAACAGGAGGTCCAAGGTTCAAGCCTGATTTCAGATTGTTTCTATCTGTGTGACCCCTGGACAAATCACTTAACCCCCACTGCCTAGCCCTTACCACTCTTTTGCTTTGGAAGCAATACATAGTATTGATTCTTTTTTTCTTTGGAAAATTTTATTTAATTAGTTAATTTAGAATATTTTTCCATGGTTATAAGATTCATGTTTTTTCCCTCTAACCCCCACCCCCAACAGATGACATTGAATTCCACTGTGTTTTATTTGTGTCATTGATCAAAACCTATTTCCATATTATTAATAATTGCACTAGGGTGATTGTTTAGAGTCTACACATCCCCAGTCATATCCCCATCAACCCATGTGATCAAGCAGTTGTTTTTCTCCTCTGTTTCTACTCCCACAGTTCTTTCTCTGAATGTGGATAGCATTCTTTCTCATAAGTCCTTTAGAATTTTATGAATCACTGCATTGCTGCTAGTAGAGAAGTTCATTACATTTGATTGTGCCATGATGTATCAGTCTCTGTGTACAATGTTCTCCTGGTTCTGTTCTTTTCATTCTGTATTAATTCCTGGAGATCGTTCCAGTTCACATGGAATTCCTCCAGTTCATTATTCCTTTTAAGTTGAATCCAGTAGGATGATTCCCTAGCTGTGTCCTGTTGTTAGATTTGTTTTTCTGTCCCCTTGAAGCTCTGTGTTTTTGATTGGTGGGGAAGGGTTTTCAAAGGTCTGGGCTTTTGCTGTGTCTAAACTGCCATCTTGACTCCACCTTCCCCAGGAACTTGTTTCCACATTAATGATTCTAAGACAGAAAGTAAAGGTTTAAAAAACAAGATATTCCTTTGATCTATTTTGAATTTAATCTGAAGTCCAAATTTCTACCTTGTTTAAAAAACATGAATCCTGACTCTAATCATTCATAATGATAGTTATCTCTCCCAGATTTGTGTCATCTTCAGATAGTATTAGCATATCATCCATACTTTCATATAAGATGTTGATGAAAATGGTATATAGCACACAGACAGCCAGGCAGAAATCCCTTGGGGAACTCAACTGGAGACTTCCAGCCAAGTTGACATAACACCATTAATGGTTGCTCTTCTGGTCTAGCCATTCAAATAGATTCAAATCCATCTAGTCATAGACTTGTCTAACCCACATTTCTTTATCACTTCACAAGAATCATATATGAAGCTTTATAAAATGCTTTCCTAAAATCTAGGTGATACACATATGCACATATGTTTACACATATATACATATATTGGATATATATGTATATATTTATGTATATCTGTCTGTCCATCTGTCTCTGTCTACCTGTCTATCTATTTGTCCATCGACCATCCATCTACCTACCTAGCTACCTTTCTATCTATCTATCTATCTATCCATCCCTCCATAATACCAGTGGTATATATGTATCAGTAGTGCTCCTTCTGGAGCCACTCACCTAACTCATAGTATACTGGTTAGTTAGGTTCCCAGAGGAGAGAATACTATTTCTCTCTCAGGGTTCTAGGAGTAACCCTGAGGCACTGAGGTTCTAATACTGTCACTCATTATTCCCTATTTTGCACATCCCACAATATCAGTCAGATAGTCAAATTCTATTAGCTTCTAGCAAAGACTATTTGCTTATAAATTATTCCCAGCACAGAAGTTAAAAAAAATATCTCCTAGACCAGGGATGTCCTCTCCTCTTGCATAAACAGAGTATGTCATGGGAAAGAATGGGTAAAAACTTAAAATAATACAATGGGAATGAGATATATGTGTAAGAATTGCAACCAAGGGGTACTAAGCCACTTCTGGCTCAGAAGTTATCTCCCCTTGTGGAGTGCTCAAAGAATCCCCTTAAGTGCGGTTTTGTGGGATCACTGGATGACTGTATTTCTGGAGTCCAAAGCTGGCATCTCTTTCTGTTTAGACATATATGTGTATGCATATATATACATACACACATGTGTGTATGTATGTATTTCAATTATCAAGCATTATTTTTCCTTCTCAATTCCTACCCCTCATGCACTGAAAAAAACAAAGAAACACATAAAGCCCTCATTTCATATAAGCATAGTTAAATAGCACAAATTCTCATAATGGTCATGCCCCAAAATGTGCTATTAATTCTGGTCATTAATCTGTCATCTCTCTGGCATGAAGTGGACAACATGCTTCATCCGTCTTCTGGAATTATGGGTGATCTTTGTGCTGATTAGAGTTATTAAGCCTTTCAGAATTAGTCATTTTTATAACACAAATATAAGTTGTCCTGATTCTTCTGCTTCCTTCACTCTATATCAGTTCATGCAAGTCCTTCAAGTTTTTGTGATTATTATTTCTTACCACGCAGTAATATTCTATCGCATTCAGATACAATAATTTGTTCAGCAGTGTCCCAGTTGATGGGCATCCCTTTATTTTCTAGTTCTTTGCTACTACAAAAAGAGCTGCTTTTACATATTTATTTGCATACATGACCTTTCCTCTTTCTTTGATTTCTTTGTGGTATAGGCCTAGTAGTGGTGTCATTGGGTCCAAAAGCACACACTGTTTTAGTAACTCTTGAGATGTAACTCCAAAACTATTTTCCAGAATGGCTGAACCAATCTATATCCCCACTAGCAGTGTATCATTGTTCTCATTTTCCTACAGTCCTTCTAAAATTGTTCACTTTCCATTTTTGTCGGGATATAAGGGAGAAGCTCAGAGTCTTTTTAATTTGAATTTCTCTAATTATTAAGAATTTAGAATTAAGAATTTGTAGTCCTTTTTCATATGCATGTTGATAGCTTGGATTTTTGTCCTATGAAAATCGCCTATTCATATCCTATGACCATTTATCTACAGTTAAACGGCTCTTATTTTTGAAAACCTGAATATAAACACACGTATGTTTGCATGTGTATATAAACACATGTTTATATACATGTACATGCCATGTTCATGCACATACAGCATATAAATACATGTGCATCTTTTATAGGCATAAGTATAGATATATACAATATATGTCAGTTGTGTTGAGGCAAGGAATCATGAGATTATCAAATCATCAATTTAGAACTGAAAGTTATAGTCCAACCCCTTTCATTTTACAAGTGAGGAAACTGAGTCCAAAAGAAGCTTTGTGACTTCCCAAAGTCACACAGGCAGAAAGTGACAGAGCTAGGGAGATTTGAACTTGAATTTTCTCACTGATTCCAGCACTCCTTCTACTATAATGTACCTTCTTATGGTGAAGATTGGATTTAGCTATCTCATGCTTGTAACAATGAAGGTACTTAACTCTTCCTTTATTGGGAAGATTGAATTATAATCCCCAGTCTATTTTTAGATTTTAATCCCTAAAAGTGTTAACTCAGTATTTGAAGTAGATCTACCCATTTTAATCTACAAAAAGGAGTAATCTACAAAAAAGTAACTAACTACTAAAGGTGGGAACTGACTACAAAAGGTGTGATATAACCAAAAAAGGTATAATCTAGCCAAAAAAGGTGTGAACTAAATAGTGGGCAGTCCTTGAGGGAACGTCTGCTGTGATTGGTAGACATAAAATTTAGGGGAGGTGACACAAGAGGAAAGGATCCTTGAATAGAGGAAACAGGCACACAAGATGATAGAAGATAGATCCTCTGACTGGGAGTTGGATTGGAGTAAAGGAGAGTCACTCAGACTGAAAGAATCAATCTGTCACTGGGAGAGACTGGAAGACAGACACTTGGACTTGGCTGTGGAACTCAACCCTAGAGGAGCTCCTGCAGAAGACCTCAAACTGCTTTCCTTTTAGATGGTCACTGTGGTGAATGAAAGGCTGACTTGGTTTTCCTGCCTTTCTTGTGACTCCTTTCCATGATTAAGGCCTTAGAATTTCTACCTGGTTCAGAGGAAGCCAGAGTTCTCTGTCTCTGTCTCTGTCTCTGTCTCTGTCTCTGTCTCTGTCTCTGTCTCTGTCTCTTTCTCTGTCTGTCTGTCTCTGTCTCTCTCTCTGTCTGTCTGTCTCTGTCTCTATCTCTGTCTCTCTTTCCTTAATATCTTCCCTCTATTGTAAATAAACTACCATAAATTCCATTTACTTTAGTAATTCATTTTGGGATTTAGAAATTAAATCCCTGGTGACCAACAATTTAAATATTCAAGTCCAACCACAATTAAATTTAACATTTTCTTTGACCTGACATAGGTCTAAATTGCCTAAATGCCAATTTCTTTTTTCAGTGACTTCATATAGAGTAGTTTGTTAATGGAGAAAAACATGATGTGAGCAGAAATACTTTTTAAAAGTAAACCCAATTCCCACTGTTAGTCCCTTAGGCTCACAGAAAGATCAAGGCAAGATGAAAAAAATGGTGGAAGATCTGGTAGACTTAGGAAGGAAGTTCTATTCATCAGTTGGTTGAAGAAAAACATCTATGTACATACATGTATGTATGTTTGTGTGCATGTGTGTGTGCATTTATTGAGTACTTCCCTACTGGTAATGGAGAGAAGCATAGTACATTTTGAGAACCCTAATAAAGGGGCTGAGAAAAAAAAATCTGCCTTTAAAATATCTGACCATCCTTATTGTCATCAAACAACATTTATTTGAGTACAGGTTCCAGTCTCCAAAAGCATTTTTGAATCAGAGGATCCATTTAGGAACACACCCTCCTGCAGAGAGAAAGAGCCCTTGGGACAAAGACTTTGCATAAATCTGGGTAGACTGTGTCTAGTCTCTTAATATCCTTGTATATCCTGATACTTTCATCCAAGGTGTTAGCTATACCTCTCTGCTTTGGGTCCTCTGTAACTTTAAAGCTATAGCAATGAACTATCTGTATTCAGAAATAATAGAACTTTGAATTAGTCATTTAAGCCTTACTGGACCTCAGTTTCTGCATCTTGTAAGATGAGAATGTTGAACTAGGCCAGCGGTATCGAATTCAAATAGAAATGGCTTGCCTAAGTTGTACAGAATGATCCCTTTTGGGTCATAAGTGGACTTAGAAAATCATGTTAACATCATGTATCTTTTTTAATATTTCTATTTATTCTATTAAATGTTCCCTGTAACATTTTAATCTGATTCAGGCCAACTATGGGCAATGATCACATCTGACAAATCTGAACAATATAACTCTTGGGGTCCCTTCCAGCTCTGGAACCTTTGACATGTTGCCCAATTAAAATAAATGGGGAGGGAGGTAGAATTTAGAACCTTAATAAGCATTAAAAAAAAACAATCTAATAAGAATGCAAAATTAGAAGTGAGATCCTACATAAATATTTACTTTTTTTAAATTTTATAATATTTTATTTGATCATTTCCAAGTATTATTCATTAAAGACAAAGATCATTTTCTTTTCCTCCTCCCCCCACCCCCCGTAGCCGACACGTGATTCCACTGGGTATTACATGTGTTCTTGATTCGAACCCATTGCTATGTTGTTAATATTTGCATTAGGGTTTCCTTTAGAGTCTCTCCTCTGTCATGTCCCCTCAACCTCTGTATTCAGGCAGTTGCTTTTCCTCGGTGTTTCTACTCCCACAGTTTATCCTCTGTTTATGAATGGTGTTTTTTCTGCTGGATCCCTGCATATTGTCCAGGGACATTACACCGACACTAATGGAGAAGTCCATTACGTTCGATTATACCACAGTGTATTAGTCTCTGTGTACAATGTTCTCCTGGTTCTGCTCCTCTCGCTCTGCATCACTTCCTGGAGGTTGTTCCAGTCTCCATGGAATTCCTCCACTTCATTATTCCTTTCAGCACAATAGTATTCCATCACCAACATATACCACAATTTGCTCAGCCATTCCCCAATTGATGGGCATCCCCTCGTTTTCCAGTTTTTGGCCACCACAAAGAGCGCAGCTATGAATATTCTTGTACAAGTCCTTTTCTCCATTTTCTCTTTGGGGTACAGACCCAGCAGTGCTATGGCTAGAGCAAAGGGTAGAAATATTTACTTTTTAATAAGGTAATAACAATAATAATAGCTAGCATTTACATAATACTTTAAGATTTTTAGAGAACTTTACAAATATTATCTCATTTGATTTCTGCAACAACCCTGTGAGACAGGTTTTGTTATTATATCCATTTTACAGGCAAATGGGTTTTAGGGTCACACAACTATCAATGATAAAATTTGAACTTAAACTTTCCTGAATCCAGTCCAGTGCCCTTTCCAGTGTATCACCTAGCTACCTTTGGCAGAAACCAATGAATTAATATGAAAAGAAGGCAGGTAGGTAACACAGTGGATAGAGCAACAGACCTGAATTTAACAGGATTTAGGTTCAAATTTGGTCTTGCACATTTCTAAGTTGTGTGACCCTAGGTAAGTCGTTTAACCCTGTTTGCCTACCCTCTTGCCTTTCTGATTTAGAGCTATTACCAAGAAAGAAAGGATTTTTAAAAAATTAATATGAAAATAAAAGGAAAAAAGCTTCTACTCTATGCTTCTACTATGTGCCCCTCTCTAAGTCCATTAAAGGTTCCATTAACATTGGTTTTCTTTTCTTTCTTTTTTTTTTTAAGTTATAGCATGTTTGTAGTCATGTAGATACCACCTAGCACAATGTGTGGCCCATTATAGTGTGTAATTGGAAATCTTGTGCCTTTGAAATACATTTCCCCGGAGCCCACTGACTTCCTGTCATTACATGCTGATGTTGACAGGAGATAAATTGGGTGGTCTTCCGTGGCTAGCTCTTTCCTTCCTAGGTTGAGACTTTGGTGGAGCAGGCTATTGGAGCAGGTAGATTAGCCATGGGCACATGGTTTCATTTTGTTGCTTCTAGTGATTATTAATAAATCTTATAAAATATAATATTTGAAGTTATTGTATATTAATTTTAATTTTTACAATAGGAAGTTAATAAATGCTCACTGACAGATTGCTGATTACCTACAATCAGTCTCTGTCAATATCACTACTACAGGGTGGAAAGTGCCTCAAATATATCTTTGAAGTCATCCCCAGTGGAGTCAGATATATGTTGTTAAACCATCAGGACAGACCTAACTTTTTCTAAAGTTTTCTAACAATTACTATTGCTATTTCATAGAGCAGTTAAGAGAATGAAGTCCAAGCCACCTAATCTAAAGAAGCAACATTCTATCCATGGTGCTGAAAGAATTTATGGATGGGATTCTGAGCCATTGCTGGTAATCTTTGAATAAATATAATAGGAATGGGAAGAGAGGAGTAGAAAGAGTGCCAAATGCTAGAAATGTAACAATATTGTTCTGATTTTCAAAAATAAGAAGAAAATGGATACTTAAAACTACATAAATTCCTGTTAAAAATTCTTGAATGGATTTGTAACAACCCCTCTGGGCTCACTTCCCCACTAGAAGTTGGATTGGTGACATCAATACTTCAGAGAATGTAACTATGAAAGCTTGAAAATGGACAGCCAGGTGATTCAGTGGATAAAGAATCAGGCCTAGAAATCCTGGGATCAAATCAAGCCTCAGATACTTCCTAATCAGATGACCCTGGGCAAGTCACTTAACCCCCATTGCCTAATCCTTACAGTTCTTCTGCCTTAGAACCAATAATATACAGTATTGATTCCAAGACTTAGAACCAATAATACATTGATTTCAAAACTTAGAAACAATAATACATGGAATTGATTCCAAGACCTAGAACCAATAACACATGGCATTGATTCTAAGACAGAGGTAAAGGGTTTTAAAAAATAAAATAAAAGTAATCCCTCTTTCATTTGGACCTTGATCAAATACATCCTCTAGAACAATGCCTTGGGTGAGCATACATTTCCCCAATTTATTTCTCACTTAACATGAGTAATCAGAGCCTTGGTGAATAGAGTTACCTCTGCATTTTCAGTTGTCATGGAACCTACTTCCATGCTTGTTGAATTGAGTTATACACAGTAGGTAGTGCGTTTCTTATCTGCTGGTGATCGATTTCTTCCTACGACCCTTATATAGCCTTGCCAAAAGCAGAGTCCTATAGGTATCTGTGTTGGACTGCTGGCTTGTGAACTCCTACTAAGAAAAATCTCTAATCTTAGCTTATATGGAAAAAAAGTGTGTCATTTTAACATCTGCAACACATTAGTCTATATTTGTACCTGAAAATTTTGTAAGAAAGGTGAGAAAGGAAAGAATCAGAGCTTTTTGGGTTTTTTTTTTTCCCTTCTAAACACACCTACATTAAGATCAACTCAACATTAAAAAAAAAAAAACCCTTTCAATGTGCTGTCAGCAAATGAATTGGAAGGAACAAGGTGTTCAATTTAAAACCTCCCAGTGTGGCTTAGTCATAGTCATTTTTTAGGCATTTCCCATTTTTCAGCCTTATCAGAATTATTTCAATTGTTATTATTTTTGAAAGTAAGTATTATTATTCCCATTAGACAAAGGCCAAGTGATTTGCACAAGGCTAACTAGTACACAGCATAGCTGGGAATGAAGCCTGGGGCCTTTGACCTCCAATCTTGTGTTTCCACAAAGCAGATCTCTACTGCCACTGCTTATACTCTAATACCAGAAAAACAATTAGTTTCACCTAAGAATAAGGAAAACAAAACTGGCCATATTCCCAACTCAATTTACCCTCCAAACTGCTTTTCCTGTTAGGTAACCTTATCTCCTCTGTGGGTACCCTCCTTTCCATAACTTGCTTTCAAGCTCTACTCTATCTATTAGAATGGAAATTCCTTGAGAGTAGGCGCCATCTTGTTTTCTTATATTTGTAATGCTACCACTTAGCAAGCTTTTCCTCTTCTATTTATCTCTCTATTTACCTACTTATCTATCTATTTATCTACCAACTCACCTACTTATATATATATATATATATAATCTAGCATCTATTTATCTACCTACTACCTATTATTTAACCATTATATATCTATTTCCCTAACTATTATCTAATCATCTAGTTGTCTATCATTTATGCCTATCTATCCATCTACTTATATATCTATAATATAGCATCATCTATCTACTCACTACCTATTAATTAACCATCATCTCTTTCTTTTTCACTCTCCAGCTACCTATCATCCATCCATCTATCTACCTACCTATCTATCTAGCCATCTATCTATCTATCTATCTATCTATCTATCTATCTATCTATCTATCCATCCATCTATCTATCTATCCATTTATCCACCTATCTATCCATTATCTATCTATATTTATCCATCTATCATCTATCTATCCATCTATGTATCCATGTAAACATTTATCTGTCTATCTATCTATCTATCTATCTATCTATCAATCTATCCATTTATCCACCTATCTATCCATTATCTATCTATATTTATCCATCTATCATCTATCTATCCATCTATGTATCCATGTAAACATCTATCTATCTATCTATCTATCTATCTATCTATCTATCATTTTTGTGTATTTATCAATCCATCCATCCATCTTTCATCTATCCACCCACTATCTATACTTTTCTGAAAAAAAAAAAAGACTGCTCTCCCAAGGGATGTTATCTAGACGCCTCCCTGAGACACTGGGGAGACTGACACACAGATGGATAACTCATTAGCACAAACCTTCCTCTCCCACACTGTTCTGTATTATGAAAAGAACTGCTATTGAAAGTGATAAGAAGCCTCTTAAGCTTTTCCTCTATTGGATATGAATGAGCAATTTGCAATAGCTATGGTTCTGTGAGGGATAAGAAAAAAAGCTGTGACAGAAAGGAGAGAGAAACATCTTATTCCAGGTGAATATTTTAGATATAATTTTAAAAGCTACTTCCTGCTAAGTTAGGAAAGGCCCAACTCAAGATTCACAAAGACGGGAGGGCAAAAGGGAATAAAAACAACAAAGGACAAAAAATATAAACATTTCAAGCCATCTGCTTTTGCAGTTAAAATACACAAATGTGCCAAGTAAAAGCATATTGGAGTCCAAGTCACAAGATCTGAGTTCTAATCCTGCATCTGCTATTTAGCAATTATTTTACCTCAGTCAAGTAATCTGCCTTTTCTGGGTCCTGGGTTCCTCAATGATAAAACAACAGGATTGGATTGGATGATCTTTCTCCTCTAAAGCATCAATTATGAAAGAGATTCTTCTTTTACCTCTCAGAAGGAACATTAGAGTTTCCTTATTTGATCCAATGCTGCCGAAAGCTGAGGGAAAAGTCTGGTCTTTGAGAGTTACTAGTTCTGTTCTAGGATTCTAATGTTAGTAGGTTTTCCTAGAGAAAGTCTTGCTTTTAAAAATCTACAGAATAAAACAAAACAAAACAGCAAACAATAAAAACAACAAAAAAAGAGACTGAAAATTATTTCTCTTAGAAGTCTCTGGACATTGTGACCTTTATCCAAAAAAGATTCAATACCCAAGAGAAAATGAACAACAAAAATACAACTTCTGGTACTCCTTGTGAAGGTCTGATAAAAATAAGAAAAGCTGAGAAATATGGTGGTAGATGTTATCATAAAAGTGCATAAGAGGAAAATGGCTGGGGTGGGGGGAATTGGTGGCTCAGTTGTTAGAAAGTCAGGCCCAGAGACAGAGGTCCTGGGTTCAAATTTGACCTCATATCCTTCCTAGCTGTGTGGCCTAGGCAAACTTAACCCCAAATGCCTAGCCCTTACCATTCTTTTGCCTTGAAAGTTATATACAATATTAATGGAAGGTAGGGGTTTAAAAAAAAAGATGAAAGGAGGCTTCTGTAGAGGAAGCTAACTTTTTACTTTTGTTCTTGTATTCCTAAGATTTAGCACAATGTCTAACATATATACTAGGTTGCCTAGTAAATGCTAATTGAATTGAATTGATTAGAATTATAGGATGGCATCATGTCACAGTGGGCAGCTAATAATTTCCTTCACACCATCTGAAATCAGGAAGACTCATGTTCATGAGTTTAAATACAGCCTCAGATATTTCCTAGCTGTATGACCTTAAACAAGTCACTTTACTTT